>NW_024069181.1:0-63624 GCF_009389715.1 Phoenix dactylifera
GCAATTGAACTAATTTTCAGAGTATAAGAACAAAACTTTTTTAAAATAATATATATATATAACATCATGTTGGATCATTAATTTTTAATGGCTTCAAAGTTCTTTCATGAAAAAAAAATATTGTGGCATACATATCAAAATATGGAATTCATAAAATTTATGATATATCTTAGAGCATACATAAAATGCAAAGCTTTGAAAGTTCTTTTAGAGTTCTTTTAAAGACTTTCTTTTATTCCTTAAAAAATAAGCACAATTTGATACAAAAAATATGAATTGGCACAAAATTGAAGTTCTAAAGAGCAAGCCAATTAGGACTCATTAGTGAATTCCAAAATAGATTTTCTGAGAGATATTCAAGAAAATTCAACACATTATTCTCTCCCTTTTTCATTAAGCTAGAGGCTCTTAAGATCAACTGTTTGAATTTGCAATTTGGTTCATGATTTATGCATAAGATATATTAACCAAATAACAAGCCTCAAGGTGTATCATAAAGATTTTTATATTTAAATTTCAGATGATACCTATTGGAGGATATTAGGATCACTTCTCATTTAGTAGTCTTTCTCTCTTCTTTAGTTATGGATTTATGCGATTAAGTTCCATATGATCTCTCATTCTGAAATTTTCTTTCTCCCCCTTAATTGATCATTCCACTTAAGAGTTTAGAATTTGAAGATAATGTTCAATAAAACATTCAAGTTGTCAATCTGGAAAGTATATATTCTATAAGTTTCAGCATATTTTCATAGGACTCAAGGTTTGAGATAAGACAACCTTTATAGAACTCATCTCAAGATATAAGCTTATTATATAACTAAAGTAAGTTATGCAATATAAGGAGGGTCATCAGAATCAATCCATAAAATATAAAAGATATGCATCATATGATGGTGGCTTTTGAATAAGATGTAAAATCTTGATATGTCTAAGCTCCCCCTCAAAAGATGCATTCTTCTTTAATCATTCTTTTCTTTTTGTTGAATTTTAGATTTTAATGATAAGCGTAAATAAAAAATAGAAATTCTATGATATCAAGAATGTAGAGTGATCTAGATTTATTCAAAATTTATAGCAATCACTCTTTTTAATTCTTCAAGAACAAGTTATGCTTCCTCTAAATATTTGAGAAAATGTATAAAAATATTAATCAGAAAATAATTCATTTGAAGCTCAATTTTTTTAAAAAGCATTTACATTTTCTTTCTTTTAAGAATCATTTGAGTGAGCTAAAATATTTCTAGACTTAAGATCATTCACTCTTTTTAAAAATATATATATTTTTTGATGGAAGTCTTTAATAATGTAGGGAGAGAAAAAAAAAACATATAGATGATCATTGAGGTATATATTTATAGAACTCAATTTCTTTATCATAGTTTTTCAGTAATGTATACATGAATCACAATAAATCTTTTTAATATCAAAATAAAATTATATATTTAAAAATATTTGCTTGCAATCAAGATCATTGAAAGACACATCATTTAGACCAATATTAGTACACTTTAAATATAAGAAATGGTATGTTTCAAATGCGTATCGAGGCAAATAAACAAGGCATCAAAATTATTCTATTTTTCTTAAACTGTAGTTTTTATCTAGAAATCATATTGAGTTTAAGCTTTTATACAAAATTAGATTCTGAACTTCATAAAGATTTTCAAGAAGGCTTTCAAAGTTGTAATTTGAGATATGTATCTTCTACATTGTAGCTCATCTTAAATCATTATGATTGAAAATACATATTTCAAACATATTAGAGTATTTTCAGAATCTTTGTATTTAATGTTGAATTTTAGTACGAATTAGAACATTGTGTATCAAAGTTAGGCAAGTCGAAGGATAAAACAAAGTCAATTCATTTTTTTCTTAAATAGAGATATCCTTCTCTTCTTCTTTTTTTTTTTACAAATTTATTCAACTTTCAGATTTCAAAGATGATAGTGAACGATAAATCTAATTTTTTTTTAATAATACCAACAAAAGTTTATGTAGTATTTCAAATTTTCAATCAAATTATCCAAGCATGGAGCATTACAAAATATTGAGAACCCATAATTCAAACCATCATGCCACATGCAAAATATATTATGTGTTAAGTCATGCATTAAAATATTAAGAACAAGCATGTCAAGGATCAAAATCAATTTTTTATAAAATACACTCCTCCTATTTAAAATATAATCTTGCACTGATTTCATCCTTAAAGTATGTTTTCAAGTGATTAAAAATTTGACTTGATTTTTCTTATATACTTTCATTTACTTTGTCTTTCATTTTTACTTTCTTATGCTTTATACTCTATTTGCTCCCTATCTGGTGAAGTTGGAAGGGGCACGAGGTACTATCACTAGCCTCCCTCTTGTGCCGTCCCTAATATACCCTACATCGAATAGTTGGGTCAAATAGTGCCGGGTACTACCACTAGCCTCCCCATTGGCACCATCCCTATGATGAGCAATATAGAAAGATTAAAATGTTCACTTCAAACTCTCCCTATTTAAGTATAAATAATTACGAATTTTATCTCTTTCAAAAGAATGCTCATACAAGTCTCACAACTGTGCCAAGTATATTATGCTTGTTTTACTTTTTCTTAAAATTGGAGTATGTGCTTTTACTTAGATTTTTACTTCCCTTGAATAATTGTTCATTTTCTTTTCTTTATCTCTCTTTCTTTTTGTTATTCTCAAGTAATTTACATGAAAGAGCGGACTAAAGAAATAATCTTATTTATCATATAGATGTACATCATGCAAATAACATTTTCATTGTGCTCAAGGATTCATAACTTCTCACAAGTTATTTTAAATCAAAATTTTAAGCATATACTTGTGTATTTCATGGTTATTGTAATGTCCGGGCCCATAACCTACTAGGCCCAATAAGAAATAGGCCCAGTTAAGGGTTGGGCCCAAATTTCACTGTAGCCAGCATAATTATTATCAGGAATAAAAAAAAAAAAAACGAAGGGATAAGACCGATAGGGAGGGGTTACCGCACCCCCTGCTGGCAGCCGATGCCGGCGCGCCGGAGACAAGGGGGGGCGGCGGCCAGTCCCGAAGTATGGAGGAAAGGAGAGGATGGGACCTCTCAGAGGGGGGTTTCATCCTCTAAACAAATATTTAAGCCTCTGCCGGCAACCCTAAGTCACAGACCCCCAAGAACACTGAACGAGAGAGAGAGCCGAAGCCCTGGAGCCGAAGGCGAAGGAGCCCTGAAGCTCCAAGAGGAAGGAGGGACTACCAGGGGGAAGAACTGCCCAACGGTAACCAGCAAAAAGCCAGGTAAGCCCCCTGCCTTCTCTCCCCCTGTTTTGTGCAAGACAACAAAGAAACAAAGAAAGAAGGGAGGAAGGGGACTGCTGGCAGACCAAGGGAGCGGCCGCGGGCATCCCGCAGTGCCGCCGGCTTCTCCCGGCATCTCTTCCCCGTGGGAGAAGAGAAGGCCGCCGCAGGCGCGGCCGTGGGCTCAGCCGCAGGTGCGGCTGTGGACGCCGCGAGCTCGGCCGTGGCACCGCCGACTGTGGCTCGGCCCTCCCAAACCCCCCTTCTTCCTTCACAGGGGAAGAATGAAGAGAGGAAGAGAGAGGGTTTGGGAGTGAGAGAGAGAATATGGGGGGTTGGTGAAGGGAGGTTGAAGAAAAGACGAAGAATGAAAGAAAGAAAGGAAGAGGGAAAAGAAGAGAGGAAGAGGGGACTCATCCTCGTCGTCGTGTGCGGCGGCCGCCGGCTTCGGCCGCGAGCACCGTCGACGCAGGCGCGGCCGAGAGTGCCGCAGGCTCGGCCGGGGATGCCGCGGGGCTTGGCTGCGGACGCCGCCGGTCGTGGCCCGTCCCCTCCGCTCGCCGTCCTCCCTTTCCGCTCGTCGTGCTCCCATCGTCGGAGAAGAGAGGAAGGGGGAGATCGGGATGAAAGAGAAGGGAGGAGAGGAAGCTTCGGGAAGGAGAAGAAAAGAAGAAGGAGAAGAGATGAAAAAGGGAAGAAAAAGGGAAAGAAAAAAAGAAAAAGAAAGAAAGAAAGAAAAAAAAAATATAAAAAGAGGGGGTTTAGCCAAATTTGACTAACCTAAGCCCAATTAGACTGGGCAAGTCTAAATCCGAGCTCAATCAGATTGTGCTAAGTCTGGACGAGCCCAAACTGCAAATTGGGTCAAATCCGAACCAAATTAGGCCCAAATTGATTTGGGTCCGAACCTAGTTGAGTAGAGTTAATCCCAGCAGGCCCAATTAATACTAAATTAGGCCCAGTAAATTGACAGAGGACCCAATTGGCTAGAAAAGGTTGGACCCAATCCTAAACGAGGCCCAATCCTAAACGAGGCCCAATCCTTCAATTAAAAACCCAATCAACCCATGTGGGCCCAATCTGGTTTTAAACTAAGCCCCAAAGGCTCTAAATTGGGTAAATTGGACTTGGCTAGATCCTTGGATGGGATCCAAGCAAGTAAGTTCATAGTATGATGAACTAAGAGATTTTATAATAAATAAATGGGGAATAATGTAAACCCTATGATGTTGTTTTAGGTGATTAAGGATTTGTCACCTGGACTTGAGCAATTTGGAAAGCGAATTGAGGTAAGTAATCTGTCTTAATCCTATCGTAGATCTTGTATTACGTTTTATAAGATGAACCAGTATTTTTCATACAATTCGAATTGTATGCATGATTAGTGAAGAATGTAAGTAACCTGTCCTAATCCTGTTATGGATCATGTTATGTTATTAATGTTTCCTAAGCATTTATTTTAAGTATATATGTTTCATACATGATATGTTACAATGCATAAGTAACTTTAATGATTCCAGAAGCTATGGCTATGTATGCAACATGATGATACTGATATTATAATCATGCATGTAAGTTTATAAAGTCTTAGCTAGCCCAGAGGCACTATAATGGGCTCAAAGATGCTACTGAGAATGACTGAGCCGCCAGTGGCTGAATAGTAACTGAGCTGCCCCGCCAGTGGCTGAATAGTAACTGAGCCTGCCCCGCCAGTGGCTGAATTGGAATTGGGCCTGCCCCGCCAGTGGCTGAATAGTAACTGAGCTTGCCCCGCTAGTGGCTGAATAGTAACTGAGCTGGCCCCGCCAGTGGCCGAGTCTGACTTCGCAGTAGCATCCGAGAGTAAAAGGACCACGGCATGCCGGGGGGGCACGGTTTCATATGCATATAATATGAAAAATTTTTGTGATTTGCACTACTGCTTTGTTTAAATTGCATACTTATTATGCCAGGATGATTATTAGAAAAACATGCATGTCAGCTTCTCAAAACCCTGATTTACATGTTTAGTCTACTGGTTGATCCGGTAGGATTATGCAGGATTACTTACTGAGCCGTGTAGCTCACATCTGTTTATGTTTCGTTTTCTTTCAGATCCTCACCAGTGATCGCCATCAGATATGTTTTTATTTTGTTACAGAGCTTCGTATTTTTGGAGAAGCTTATATACTTCTGTACATTTGAATAGCATAGAAGTTCTGTATTTTTGGTTTCAAACTTGAAGGTTGTACTGCAAACTTTTAATATATATATAAGGATGAATCCTTTTTGGCTACCTGTTACACCTGTATGAGGCTGCGTGCTACTGTGGGCGATAGTCGGCAATAGCACGGCCGTGTCACGGATCCGGATCCGGGGCGTGACATCTAGTGGTATCAGAGCCTTAGGTTAAACAATAGAATAACCATAAAATGCCTAAGGAAAAGGGTAGTTAAGAATGTCACCGTCATAGAAAATGTTATAATATGCTAGTTTATCATAACCTCACTTTAAAAATTTTTGACTGCTAGGTGATCATTAGGAAGATATGGATGACGACCGGAGACCACCCTCCCCGGAGCCCAGCGAGCAGTCAGTTTCCCCGGATACTCCACGGTCTGCAGCAGGTCAGGCAGGCCTAGCCGGAGTGTATCAGCTTATGGCGCAAGTGCTGCAACAGCAGCAGATGATGCAGTTGGCCGCTATGCCATCAGCAGACTCCTGCTATGAGAGGTTCCGCCGACTGAACCCCCCGACCTTTGAGGGTGGGTCTGACCCTATGGCGGCTGAAACATGGATCCGGGAGATAGAAAAGATGTTCCGAGCCCTCCACTTTCCTGATGAGGTGACAGTCCGGCTGGCGACCTCTGTGCTGACAGGAAACGCCGAATACTGGTGGACGGCCATGGAGACGGCTTATGCCGTTGACAGACTCACCTGGAGGGACTTTAAGAGGACGTTTTACAATCAATACTTTCCGGACTCAGTGCACCTGGCGAAGCAGAATGAGTTTTTGACACTAACCCAGACTGACCAGATGTCCGTTCTGGAGTACGCCAATAAATTTAACGAACTGGGACGATTTTGCCCCCAGTTCATGGAGGATGAGAGAAGTAAGGTGAACCGGTTTGAGCAGGGATTGAGGTACGGGATTCGGTCCCGAATATCCTTCCATTTATTCTCAAGCTACAAAGATGTACTGGACCGAGCCTTGAAGGTTGAGGCTGACCTGATACGGTCCGGGAGAGAGAGGGAGGACCTGAAGAGGACCCGGTCATCAGGAGCACCTAGTAGTGGGGCTGGAGGCAGCAAGGGGTCTGTGCCCAAGAAGAGACAGAGCAGAGGCTGCCCCACCTGTGGCGGAAACCACAGGGGTACCTGCATGAAGAAGACCGGAGCTTGTTATTCTTGCGGGCAGACAGGACACATCGCCCGCAACTGCCCTAGCCGAAAGAAGGACGAACCCAGACATACTGCACCAGAGGACCAGAGATCGAGGGGTAACCCTCGGGTTTTCGCACTGACTCGACAGGATGCCAGTGCTAGCGATCAAGTGGTGACAGGTACACTTCTGGTCAATTTGGTTCCTGCCCTCATTCTATTTGATTCTGGTTCTACGCATTCTTTCGTGTCGATTAGCTTTTCCAGACAATTACATAGCACATCTGAGAAATTAGTAGAACCATGGCATGTTGCTACACCCCTTCAGAAAACCGCAATTGTTGACACTAAATATAAAGATTGCATAATTCAGATAGGGGAAAAAGAATTAGAGACAAATCTTTTACAGCTTGACATGCAAGACTTTGATATTATCTTGGGCATGGACTGGATGTCACAGTATCACGCCCACATTGATTGTTACCACAAGAGGGTGGTATTTCGGATACCTGGGGAGCAAGAATTTTTCTTTCAGGGCGATATACCCCTTCAAGATGCTCCTACACTACACTTTATTTCTGCCTTGAAAGCTGGAAAGGCTGTGAGAAAAGGGTGTATGGCCTATCTGGCCTGTGTAATGGATACCCAGAAAGAGACCAAACTGGAAGATATTCCAGTAGTCAGAGAATATCCGGATGTCTTCCCGGAGGAATTACCAGGATTACCCCCAGACCGAGAGATCGAATTCACAATCGACCTCGCACCAGGAGAGGGGCCAGTCTCCAAGGCTCCTTACCGGATGGCCCCTGCTGAGTTAAGGGAATTGAAGGTACAACTACAAGAACTTCTGGATAAAAAGTTCATCCAGCCCAGTGCGTCGCCATGGGGAGCTCCTGTCCTATTTGTGAAAAAGAAAGACGGGAGTATGCGGCTATGCATCGATTACCGGGAATTGAACAAGATAACCATAAAGAACAAATATCCCCTACCTTGGATCGATGACCTGTTTGATCAGCTGCAAGGCGCCCAAGTCTTCTCCAAGATAGATTTGAGGTCAGGCTACCATCAGCTGAAGATCAAATCTGAGGATGTGCCAAAAACTGCATTTCGAACCAGGTATGGGCATTATGAATTTCTGGTTATGCCTTTTGGACTGACCAATGCCCCGGCTGCATTTATGGACTTGATGAACAGAGTCTTTAAACAATATTTGGATCAGTTCGTGATAGTTTTTATCGATGACATTTTGATATACTCAAAGAGCCGGAAGGAACATGAAGACCATTTGAGGGTGGTGCTACAAATCCTTCGAGAGAAAAGGCTGTACGCCAAGCTGAACAAATGTGAGTTCTGGCTGGACAGTGTGGCGTTTCTCGGCCATATAATCTCTAAGGAAGGAGTGTCAGTGGACCCCAAGAAGATAGAAGCGGTGGTGGATTGGCCTCGTCCCACCAACGCCAAGGAAATAAGAAGCTTTTTGGGATTAGCCGGGTATTACCGGCGATTTGCGGAAGGGTTCTCCAAAATAGCTACCCCCTTGACCCAGTTGACTAAGAAACGGGCCAAGTTTATCTGGGACGGCAAGTGTGAGAGGAGCTTCCAGGAGCTTAAACAAAGGTTAGTTTCTGCCCCAATTTTGACATTACCGTCCTTAACTGGAGAATTTACCATCTACAGTGATGCTTCCAAGAACGGGCTAGGCTGTGTGCTGATGCAAGATGGCAAGGTGGTAGCCTATGCCTCGAGACAGCTGAAACCCTATGAACAGAACTACCCGACACATGACCTAGAGTTGGCCGCAGTAGTGTTCGCCTTGAAACTTTGGAGACATTATTTGTATGGCGAACACTGTGATGTGTACACCGACCACAAGAGCCTGAAGTATATATTCACCCAGAAGGAATTGAATATGAGGCAAAGAAGGTGGTTGGAACTCTTGAAGGATTATGACCTGAGTATTAAATACCACCCAGGAAAGGCCAACGTGGTGGCGGATGCCCTAAGCAAAAAGTCAGTTATAAGCTCCGCCGCTTTACTCACCACTCAACCACAGATTCAGAAGGATCTCGATAAAATGCAGGTTGAGGTGGTTACCCAAACTACAAAAATTTTGCTGGCCGCCTTGAGTATACAACCAACCTTGATCGATAGAATAAAGGTTGCCCAGCAGTCTGATGAGCACATTTGCCAGCTCAAGGATGAAGTGGAGAAAGGGTTGCGACCCGAACTCCAAATGCACCCAGATGGCACTCTAAGGTTTGGCCACCGACTGTGTGTACCGGCAAATGTTGACCTAAAAAGGAAAATCATGGAAGAAGCCCACCAATCCCGTTTCTCTATTCATCCAGGCAGTACTAAAATGTACCGGGACCTTCGGGAACATTACTGGTGGAAGGGGATGAAGAGAGAAATAGCTGAGTTTGTGGCCCGATGCTTGACCTGTCAGCTAGTAAAAGCAGAGCACCAGAGGCCAGCAGGGTTGCTGGAACCAATAGAAATTCCTGAATGGAAGTGGGAGCACATCACGATGGATTTTGTTACAGGACTCCCCAAAACGGTGAGAAAGAATGATGCAGTGTGGGTGATTGTTGATCGCCTTACAAAATCAGCTCATTTTCTGCCATTCAGAATTGGTACTCCTTTAGACAAGCTGGCCCAATTATACATCGATGAGATTGTACGCCTGCACGGAGTACCAGTGAGTATTATTTCTGATCGTGACCCCCGATTCGTGTCCAGATTCTGGGAAAGCTTTCAGAAGGCCATGGGTACCGGACTGAGGCTCAGTACAGCATACCACCCCCAGACTGACGGCCAGTCAGAGCGGACAATCCAAACTCTGGAAGACATGCTGAGGGCTTGCACTGTGGACCTAGGTGGAAACTGGGATAGTCACATACCACTGGTGGAATTTGCTTATAACAATAGCTACCATTCCAGTATCCAGATGGCCCCATACGAAGCTCTCTATGGGAGAAGATGCCGATCCCCCTTACACTGGGATGATGTCGGGGAACGGAAAATGCTAGGCCCCGAACTGGCCCAGCACACCAGAGACAAGGTACTACTAATTAAGCAAAGGCTTCAGGCTGCCCAGGATAGACAGAAAAGATGGGCTGACAGAGGAAGAAGGGCCTTGGAATTTTTGGAGGGAAACTTTGTCTTCCTAAAAATTTCACCATCAAAGGGTATTACCCGATTCGGAAGACACGGCAAATTAAGTCCTCGCTACATTGGCCCATTTGAGGTTCTTGCTAGAATAGGCAAAGTTGCCTACAAATTGGCCCTACCTTCAGAGCTATCAGGCGTACACAACGTCTTTCACGTCTCTTTGTTACGGAGGTACGTTCCGGGTCCCAGCCATGTGGTACCACATGAGCCACTGCAATTAAATAAAGATTTAACCTATGAGGAGGCTCCCCTGCGCATCATAGACAGAAAAGAGCAAATTCTCCGAAGGCGCACCATTCCCTACGTTAAAGTCCAGTGGACCAACCACACTGAAAGGGAATCTACCTGGGAATTGGAGGAAGAGATGCGACAACGCTACCCTCAGCTCTTCGAGAACCGAGGTATGTTTAATTTCGAGGACGAAATTTATTTAAGGGGGGAAGGATGTAATGTCCGGGCCCATAACCTACTAGGCCCAATAAGAAATAGGCCCAGTTAAGGGTTGGGCCTAAATTTCACTGTAGCCAGCATAATTATTATCAGGAATAAAAAAAAAAAACGAAGGGATAAGACCGACAGGGAGGGGTTACCGCACCCCCTGCTGGCAGCCGATGCCGGCGCGCCGGAGACAAGGGGGGGCGGCGGCCAGTCCCGAAGTATGGAGGAAAGGAGAGGATGGGACCTCTCAGAGGGGGGTTTCATCCTCTAAACAAATATTTAAGCCTCTGCCGGCAACCCTAAGTCACAGACCCCCAAGAACACTGAACGAGAGAGAGAGCCGAAGCCCTGGAGCCGAAGGCGAAGGAGCCCTGAAGCTCCAAGAGGAAGGAGGGACTACCAGGGGGAAGAACTGCCCAACGGTAACCAGCAAAAAGCCAGGTAAGCCCCCTGCCTTCTCTCCCCCTGTTTTGTGCAAGACAACAAAGAAACAAAGAAAGAAGGGAGGAAGGGGACTGCTGGCAGACCAAGGGAGCGGCCGCGGGCATCCCGCAGTGCCGCCGGCTTCTCCCGGCATCTCTTCCCCGTGGGAGAAGAGAAGGCCGCCGTAGGCGCGGCCGTGGGCTCAGCCGCAGGTGCGGCTGTGGACGCCGCGAGCTCGGCCGTGGCACCGCCGACTGTGGCTCGGCCCTCCCAAACCCCCCTTCTTCCTTCACAGGGGAAGAATGAAGAGAGGAAGAAGAGGGTTTGGGAGTGAGAGAGAGAATATGGGGGGTTGGTGAAGGGAGGTTGAAGAAAAGACGAAGAATGAAAGAAAGAAAGGAAGAGGGAAAAGAAGAGAGGAAGAGGGGACTCATCCTCGTCGTCGTGTGCGGCGGCCGCCGGCTTTGGCCGCGAGCACCGTCGACGCAGGCGCGGCCGAGAGTGCCGCAGGCTCGGCCGGGGATGCCGCGGGGCTTGGCTGCGGACGCCGCCGGTCGTGGCCCGTCCCCCTCCGCTCGCCGTCCTCCCTTTCCGCTCGTCGTGCTCCCATCGTCGGAGAAGAGAGGAAGGGGGAGATCGGGATGAAAGAGAAGGGAGGAGAGGAAGCTTCGGGAAGGAGAAGAAAAGAAGAAGGAGAAGAGAAGAAAAAGGGAAGAAAAAGGGAAAGAAAAAAAGAAAAAGAAAGAAAGAAAGAAAAAAAAATATAAAAAGAGGGGGTTTAGCCAAATTTGACTAACCTAAGCCCAATTAGACTGGGCAAGTCTAAATCCGAGCTCAATCAGATTGTGCTAAGTCTGGACGAGCCCAAACTGCAAATTGGGTCAAATCCGAACCAAATTAGGCCCAAATTGATTTGGGTCCGAACCTAGTTGAGTAGAGTTAATCCCAGCAGGCCCAATTAATACTAAATTAGGCCCAGTAAATTGACAGAGGACCCAATTGGCTAGAAAAGGTTAGACCCAATTATAAACGAGGCCCAATCCTTCAATTAAAAACCCAATCACCCCATATGGGCCCAATCTGGTTTTAAACTGAGCCCCAAAAGCTCTAAATTGGGTAAATTGGACTTGGCTAGATCCTTGGATGGGATCCAAGCAAGTAAGTTCATAGTATGATGAACTAAGAGATTTTATAATAAATAAATGGGGAATAATGTAAACCCTATGATGTTGTTTTAGGTGATTAAGGATTTGTCACCTGGACTTGAGCAATTTGGAAAGCGAATTGAGATAAGTAATCTGTCTTAATCCTATCGTAGATCTTGTATTACGTTTTATAAGATGAACCAGTGTTTTTCATACAATTCGATTTGTATGCATGATTAGTGAAGAATGTAAGTAACCTGTCCTAATCCTGTTATGGATCATGTTATGTTATTAATGTTTCCTAAGCATTTATTTTAAGTATATATGTTTCATACATGATATGTTACAATGCATAAGTAACTTTAATGATCCCAGAAGCTATGGCTATGTATGCAACATGATGATACTGATATTATAATCATGCATGTAAGTTTATAAAGTCTTAGCTAGCCCAGAGGCACTATAATGGGCTCAAAGATGCTACTGAGAATGACTGAGCCGCCAGTGGCTGAATAGTAACTGAGCTGCCCCGCCAGTGGCTGAATAGTAACTGAGCCTGATTGGGCCTGCCCCGCCAGTGGCTGAATAGTAACTGAGCTTGCCCCGCCAGTGGCTGAATAGTAACTGAGCTTGCCCCGCCAGTGGGCTGAATAGTAACTGAGCTGGCCCCGCCAGTGGCCGAGTCTGACTTCGCAGTAGCATCCGAGAGTAAAAGGACCATGGCATGCCGGGGGGGCACGGTTTCATATGCATATAATATGAAAAATTTTTGTGATTTGCACTACTGCTTTGTTTAAATTGCATACTTATTATGCCAGGATGATTATTAGAAAAACATGCATGTCAGCTTCTCAAAACCCTGATTTACATGTTTAGTCTACTGGTTGATCCGGTAGGATTATGCAGGATTACTTACTGAGCCGTGTAGCTCACATCTGTTTATGTTTCGTTTTCTTTCAGATCCTCACCAGTGATCGCCATCAGATATGTTTTTATTTTGTTACAGAGCTTCGTATTTTTGGAGAAGCTTATATACTTCTGTACATTTGAATAGCATAGAAGTTCTGTATTTTTGGTTTCAAACTTGAAGGTTGTACTGCAAACTTTTAATATATATATAAGGATGAATCCTTTTTGGCTACCTGTTACACCTGTATGAGGCTGCGTGCTACTGTGGGCGATAGTCGGCAATAGCACGGCCGTGTCACGGATCCGGATCCGGGGCGTGACAGTTATGATATAGGCAAAGAAATATTTTAGTTTGAGCAAACCATGAAACAATTTCTAAAAGCATAAGTCAATTAATACATATATAGACATGATATCAAGAAATTAATATCTAAATATTTTAATCATGCCACAATAAGATTTAAGTTATTGACTTTGCTCAGCTAATTTATGAGAGAGGTAACTAAAATTACCGATTCATTCTGCATTCTTCAAGTCAAATACCTACTAGATTTCTTATATATGAACTTTTGGCTGAAGAAGGTTCTCTCTCTTGTTTGCATGTGAATGTTTATTGTATCTTACGTGGAGATATCCTTCAAGTTGAAATCTCTCATTTTCTTGCTCAAGGATCCTGCATTATTAACAAAATTCTTTTCTTTCTTGAAAGAAAGTCATTAGTTTCTTCAAGATACAAAATATTCATATAGCATATTTTTTAACTAGATGACTTAACATAAGATATGACAATAATTGAATGTTGAGTCACTTTACTCAAGAGATTGCCTAAATATAAACAAGCACATGTCACTTGAACTAAAGAGATAGTTTCATTAACCAAGATGGTTCAAGGACAAGCATGTGAGGCAATAGGAAGATTCATCAAGGTCAAATCAATTTCTTGTTTTCAGAATCAATTTAGCTTAGATTCTATTTGCTTAAGATAATTATCAATAAGACATGCTAGCTAAGTTTTAATCAATTTATCTTAAACGGTTGTTTCTATCAAAATTCAGATTATGATTCATTTGTTATCAATAAAATATGATTCATTAGAGTTAGATTGAAGTCTTGCACAAGGGCACATAATGAGCATACAATCTGGTCTACTAGCTGTATGATAAAATAATTATTCTATCATACTTCAATACAGCTTTAAAACAATAGATCTACTTTGCTCATCCTTTTCAAATTCTACAAGATGGGGTCATAGACATACCTTCTTCATGCCAATCTTCTATAAGAGTTTTCTTGTGGATTAACTTTGGTTAATGACGATCCCCTTTCTTGTTTGTCTTAATTTGGAGTTCAAGAAAAAAATGTTAATTCATTCATTATACATATTTCAAACTCACTTTGCATGAGCTTAGTAAAATCTCCATATAAATCTTCATTAGTAGAACCAAAAATGATGCCATCAATGTATGCTTTGAGCAAGCAAGATATCACAAATTCTTCTTTTTAATGTATAGGTTTATCATTTTTACTTTTTATCAAAAAGTTACTCAAGCTTTTATATATCATGCTTTTGATGCTTGTTCCAAATCACATATTGCTTTATCATATTTGTAATGAGTGATTTCAAATAAGGTGATTATTTTACATAGATCTTTTCTAATGAAATAACCACATAGGAGTGCATTCTACACATTCATTTGACAGAATATAAAGCTCATAAAGCAAGCAAATGATAATGGTGATCTTTACTTCTAATCATGCAAGAATTTTATCAAGATCTATTTCATCTTTTCTTGATTTAATCTTTTAGTAGTCATCAATTTTTCTTCATTAAGTGCATTTCTGAAAAACTCAATTTGATTCTAATTATTAACAAGTTTTCAGATTGTTATATGTAAAAGATTAACCATATACATATATAATTTGATTTTAGTATCTTGATAATAAATCATTAGTCTCATAAAGAATAAAATGAATTGATATTCTACAACTAGAATCTTTTTATTGAATGTTCTATATGCATTGCTTGATGAATGATATCCAAAGATAGAAATATCTTTATCAGATTTGGCATTATTTTCAAAAGACCATATCAAGCATAACATATACTACTGAAAAATATGAAAGATATGCAATAGATCATTTTCTATTTTTCAGAAGATCAAATAAAGTTTTCATCAAAAATAGATCTAATAGAAACCATATATATGACAAGCAATGATGATAGCTTTTAACAAAAAATTATTTAAGTAGATGACTATCATACAACATTGCCTTTTTCATTTCTTCAAGGATTCTATTAATCGTATTTTACTTATGGTGTTCTTGGTGCAGAAACAATTGTATTCAATATTATTTTCTGTGCACAACTTAATACAAAATTGGTTTTCAAAACTATGCCATGATACTTCTTTATTTTCATAGTTTGCAAACCTTTTTCATTTGAACCCTTTTTATGAGTTTGTGCTAATGTAGAAAATATTTCAATTTGAGTGCCAAGAACAAAACTAAGTAAGCTTTTGAAAACTTAGTGATGGAAACAAAATCTTTAGATTTAGAAATTGATTTTTGTTTGTTTCCTTAGTTAACATGCATAGCAAATTGTGACCTTTCAGAAGATAATCTAAGTAAGCCAATGGCAAGGTCTTTTGAGATTAAGTACATACTAGCATGAGTTGATTTTATATGCCAAAGATGGTTTCTTTAATCTTAGTATTCATAGTGCATATATTCAAAGGCATACCAAGTACACATTTTCATATCTATGATCAATAAACAATAATGCCATGGATAAAAACCTCAATCAAGCATATAGAGAATTCATAGAGTTATTCTTAATAAATTGATTAATCATTTAGCAACTTATCCAATAGTGAGTAAAGCATACTATAAAATGAAGTGATTTGATTATATTTCCAAAAGTATTTTCTATATCACAAAATTGATCACTACTTGCAATTCATATTTTAATCAAATACTAAAGCAAAAATAATGATGAGATGCAAGGGTTACTGATTTCATTATTATTATTTTTTAATTACTTTTCATAAGTATATATTAAGTTTCATTTTTTGACGTGTGTCTAGAACACCCATTTGTATGAAAGTTCTATTTGTTCTATGGGTATCTTGGCACACCTACATCTACATCCTCATATTTTCATTTTGGGTACCCAAGCTTGCTTGGGTCCTTAAGAGTTAGAACATATAGTTCCTTTTGGAACCCAAATTTGTTTAATTGTAATAACTTTACCACTTGATTTAATTATGTTAGAGCGATAGGTAAAGTTGTTATGCCCATTCATTTCATGTTTGAAATAAATTATCTTATTTAATGGTTTTCTTGGTGAATTGATAACCTTTTTCTCTAGAGATTTATTGTTAAGTAAAGGAGTCAAGCCAAGTTTTGATTTATCATATTTTCTTAATTGGTTAATTTCTTTACTTAAGTTTTGATTTTCTTTAATTAAACTCTGATTTTTTTGAATCAATTGTTCTAAATTTAACCTTAAGCTTTCATTTTCAGAATTTAGTTTATCTTGTATTTCATCACTAGAATTTCTTTCTTTTGAAATTTTAGATTTAGTTTCTTAAGATTTTTATTCTTCATAGCTAATTTTCTACATTCACCATACAAATCATGAAAAGCATTTAATAATTCATCATAAGGGAATTCTTCTTGAAAATCATTTGATGTAAAAGTAGATTCAGATTTTACCTTATCTTCTTGTGCCATAAAGTACAAGTTAGTTACCTCTTGTAGTTCTTTGGAGCTAATATCATCATTGCTCCTAGCTTTCATTTTCTTGCTTGATTCTTCCTTGGTCAAGGCTTTCTTCCTTTTTATCTCTTTCTTTCTTTCTTCTTGCTTCCTCTTCTTCTTTGTCTTTAGGAAGCTTTTGAATTTTTTTGTTGTTCTTTCTTCCTCGAGTCGACTCGGGTTTACTTGGAGTCGACTCGACTGACTTGAGAGTCGACTCGAGATCTTCGGAAGACGTCTCGTTCTCAGAGGCCTAAACGATGATTCTCTGTCTTTTGAACTGTTCTGCCTCGGAGTCGACTCGGGCCTTGTTGGAGTCGACTCGGCTAACTTGGGGGTCGACTCTGAAATACTTGGAGTCGACTCGTTCACAGGATCTCCAAGACTAAGTCTCTGCCTTTCAGACTATTTTTCTCTAGGAGTCGACTCGGACAAACTGGGAGTCGACTCGGCTAATGTGGAAGATTCTGCAGTCTCATTGTTAGTATGCAATTGAAGCATATGTGAGCTAATCTAAGATTTATCATAAATATTTCTTAAAGTATCCTAGATTTCTTTAGCAGATAAGCATACAAAAATCTTATGAAATATAGTTTCATGGATAGCACAATATAGAATGTTCATAGCATTAGCATTCAATTGTGCTAAGTCTTTTTCATTGACAGCTCGAGAGTGTGTGTGAAGATCATTTATTGTGATATTCCATAAATCATAGTTTTGTGATTGAATAAAAATGCGCATGCGTGTTTTCCAATGTGTGTAGTTTATGGCATTAAATAGTGGAAGTTTATCAATTAATTGTCCCTCTCCTAGAAAACTATCTATTTGAGTTGTCATGATCTTTGGCTCTTGATCGTAAGATCGATAATTAATTTTAGAGCACCTGCTCTGATACCACTTGTTGCCCAAGATGACAACCCAAGAGGGGGTGAATTGGGTTTTCTAAAAATTGTGTTTCCTAATTTTTTACTTTAAATTGAATGCAGCGGAATGATAAGATGTTACTTACTTAAGCTCTAGGCAATTACAAGTTATGTAGTGATAAATTAAGCTAGAGCAATTATACTATGGCTTTAGGGCGCAATTGATCCTAAATTAACTTATAGTTGTATGATCAATTTAATCTATGTGAATGGTAAGAATAGAGTGAAAGCTAAGCAAGTTCTAAACAATCTCTTATAATCAATTAGGAAATAAAGCTAGAGATATTACACAGTCTAGTATGTATGTAAGGCATGAAACGCAAGAAATAAAGCATCATAAACACAAAGATGTATAGTGGTTCGGTGCACCCCAGCACCTACATCCACTCCTCAAGACCTCTTGAGAATTTTACTATAATTCCTTAGATTACAGCCGGTTGTTTTACAAGCTCACAACCCAACTTATTGTTTTCGCGAGATCACAACGAACTCGGTCGGTTTTCACGGGCTCACCGACTAGAACCAATCCAATTGTTTTCACGGGCTCACAATCCAACCTAGTTGGTTTTCTCCGGTTCACCAACCACAACCTTACACCATTGGTTTTTCCTTTGGCTCACCAACAAACCTTAACACCGTTGATTTTTCCTTTGGCTCACCAACAAACCTTAACACCATTGGTTTTTCTTTTGGCTCTCCAACAAACCTTAACACCGTTGGTTTTTCCTTTGGTTACAAGATATTAGACTAAGAATTTAAAACAAATACAAGCTTCTTAAACAAGCAAATATAGCAATGTAAACAAGTAGAGTAAAGAGAAGCCCTCAAACAAGTTTTGAAGATGAAGGAGCTCGGCTTCTTCTTTACTTGACCCTCTTCTGATTTGGCACGAGGTAGAGGATCACTGAGGCAGCACACAGTTGGAGAGGAAGCTTTGGGATTCACTCGGATACTCTTCTTCTCTATCTTTTGCTTTGAATGGACCTTTTGTGCTTTTGGGAGATTTCTCTTGAAATCTCTTTCCTAAGTATTCTCTCCCACTTCCATAACTTCTTTCCTAGCTCTCCCCTTGATTTTATAGCTTTGGATGGCATGGGAACAAAGATCTAGCCATTAGAGAAAAAATAGAGCCGTTGGAGTTGAGAAAAAAATAGTCGTTATGCCTCCCAGCGTATTAGAGTCGACTCGGCTAAAGTAGGAGTCGACTCGAGCACTGTAGCACTGAAAATCAACTCTCTGTTTTTTGTCTGTTTGCAGTCCTGGAGTCGACCTGCAGTCTCGGAGTCGACTCGAGCACTGTAGCACTGAAAATCAACTCTCTGTTTTTTTGTCTGTTCTCAGTCGGAGTCGACTCGTAAAGTTTTGGAGTCGACTCGAGCACTGTTCCTTGAAACTCCAGAGTGCCAGAGTCGACTCTGAACTTTCAGAAGTCGACTCGAGGACTATTCTTTTGAATCTTTCTTTGAATTTGCTCCTCCAACTTGAATCCTTTGAACTTGAAACTTGGGCCAATAAAGTGTAGCTTTCTTCCAACTTTTCTTGAGAGCTTTTGAGGCCTTCTTGTATTTTTCCAACTTGCTATGTTCCTTGCAAAACAAATTATCTTTCTTCTTGCAACACAAACATTAGTATTTATACTTCAAGGTTTTGTGATCATCAAAATCAATCTTTGTGTCATCAGGAGTCTATTCATATTAGGCTTTCCCAAATTAATATGGCCCATTATGAGAACAACATATAGGCTAATGTGGTGAGAGGGTGATAAATGTTCTATTAAATATAATAATAATTAGGCCCATTAATGCATAAGTAATGAGAGCAGTATGAGAGTGGGTGATAAAAGTTCCACTAAAAAAAAAGAATAGTTAAGCCCATTAGCATACGAGTAGTAGTGTTAATATACAAAAATTCTTATTCATTCATATTCTCCCAACTTTCTCAAATTTATTGACAAATTGTTGTTATGTTAATTTTAAAATGTACCAACAATCCCCCCACTCATTTTAATATTAAAATGGAAGAAGAGAGTTTATCGACCAAAAAAGGTTTGTCATGCCTCATGAAGGTGTGCTATGCAGTATCACTGCATTGAACATTCACTTAATGAAATATTATCTCTACTCCAAAGCCTTAGTAGTCTTAGACATGAACTATAACCGCTTAAGAAAAAAATAAAGTATCACTGCCCATACGTAGTAATCCAAGTGCAGACATAAGCTTTAATAGCCAACATGTTATAACCTTGTGACTATCCCAATTTGTCATGAGCATACTAGAGAACAAGCCCAATTCTTATAGGGAGCGCCCAAAGTCTCATACTCATATAGGTAAAATCTGTTAAGGATGCTCCCATAACTCTAACACCCTACTCATAAAAGTTACAGATTTTCAAAAAAAAGTTTTAGAAAACTCAACCTCCAAAATGTTATAGGATGAATGCACTCACATCATAAGGATGGATTTAAAAAGTAAACAAATAAATTATTAAAAAAATAAACTGTTCATTTCTTGGCCATTGTATAATTTGTTCTACCCATTTCGTCTGCTGCATTATTTCCTTATTACATATATCTATTTTCTATTTGCTTATCATGTATCATTCACTAGAGCTACATATATCAAAATGTTGTTTTGTTCCACTTTCATCATAAACGTGATGGCTTAAAAAACAAATAAATTGCTAATATAATTGAAACCATTTTTGGCACATTTGCTACAATAAAAATTTATAATAATATTTTCATATTACAGAGAAACATAGATAAAGTTACATTATACTTCTTTCCTTAAGGTAAACAGATCTTACTTTACATGATTTATCTTTATAAAATGATTATTTGACTTATAATTTGTTAATTTCTATTTTTTTGTTAATTTTTTATATATTATTACACATGAATTTCTATTTGTAAGAAGGAAACAAAGCCGCAATAAAGAGTTCCAAAATACCTCATCTTGATGCGCTAGGGACTCTTATAAGCAAGAATCTAAATAAAATTGTGGTAAGGGATGTATTGGAGTCTTAATTTTGAGAGATATATATTGAGACCAGAAAAGTGGATGATAAGTCTTTGATAAGACCTCGTGGATGATATAGAATAATCGGAGCTGTTGTTGGAGCTTACATTGCATAGACTTTAATTTTTATTGTAAATTTATTACTATAATATACATTATATTTTTTTCTTATTATTGTATACAAATTTATCTAATCATCTATTATCTAAATATGTAATTTACTTTTATTTTGTAAGTGGTGCCTGCTCAGGCATTGAATGAAATTGACTTTGGACTCCACATTTTCTTTTCCCCATTTCTATATATAGTTTCTAATGGTTGTTGATGAGAGCACAAAAGTGCAATCGTCAGACCATTTTAATTAGTATTTTAGCTAATCATTAACAATAAAATTAACTAATTAACGTGGTATTTGTGTTTGAGTGCAATAATCCAAGAAACCAATTAACATTAGGATTGAGCCCAATGCCCGACAGCCCGAGCTCAAGTCAAGCCAGCATCTTCCAGGGCCTGCCTGACTTCATCCCGCGATACAACACAACATCGCGAGCATCTCCGTGTCCGCATCCAATGATCCAGATCAGCTCCCTCCGGCTTCAGCCCCTCTTCCAAGCCTCCCAGATAAGCAAGCTGCATCAAATCCCCCCTCAAAGCAAGGCAGATCCCAGCCATCCGTGCCTTCCTTCCGTGCACCCTCGGATCAGCCCCTCCTCCTCCGCATTCATCTCCCTCCCAGCAAGGAAAATCCCAGCAGCGGTCCCATGGCATCCCTTCCAAATCCTCCACGCCATCAGCATGATCGCTGCCAGCCGTCACCGCATCCCCAGCTCCCATCCTTCCATCGATCCAAAGAAAGAAAACCACGTCGCCACCTTCCACTTCAGCTCCCAGCTCGCCCGTCTCCAAATCCTCCGCAATCACCGGCGATCCCAGCCCCTCTTCCGTGATCAGGCGATCCCGCACCGCATCCCCATCTTTCGGATTCGAGAGCCCCTGCATCGCGCCTCACAGCCGCTCTAGCATCCCACGAATCATGCCATCAACGCATCCAGCCCCTTCTCCATGATCCCAGCAGCGCCCGAAGAAGGAACTCCGCGCCTCCCTTCCGCATCAGGCGTCCGACGATCTCGCATCCGTGGCCAAAGAGGGAAGCCGTCCGGAGCACGCCCACCATTTCCTTGTCCTTCCCAGCATCCCGGATGACCTATGATTCCATTTCAAGTGCATCCGCGAATATAAGAGGAGAAGGAGGAAGAGGGAGGAGGTGTGCTGGGTTGGGGTCGGTTCCAAAGAACAGAGGAGGGAGGAGAAGACGAGCGAGAGGGGAAGAGACTGCCGGTTTGGGTGGTCGGTTCCAAAGAACAGAGGAAGGAGAAGACGAGCGGGTCGGGAGAGGAGTGTTCATGCTCTGTTTTCAAACAGAGCACAGTGCTTTGTTTTGTTTTGTTTTTTTTCTTTTTCTTTTTCTTTTCATGATTAGTTTTAATTTAATTAAGAGCAATGTGTTGTTTTTAGTCTGAGTTTTAATTGAGAACAATGTTTTAAGTTTTAACTTTAGAGAATTTTATTTTGGTGGAGTGTTTTACTTTTAAGATTTTATTTATGCTGAAATTTTAATTTCTTTTATGCAATACATTAAATCTTCTTTTATGAAATTTATGTTTGCTTCAATCCTCTTAGTTTCATCCATTTTAATTTTATGCCAGAGCTTTCTTTTTCATTAAATATATAAATGCTTTTTGAATCTAAGTACATGTCTTCTAGTTAATTTCAATTAAAAATCATTCTCCGGTAGACTAGAGAATCCATCAACATCCTCAAAATAATGTTTTTCTTCTATCATTCAAAAATCAATTTTGAATCCGAGTGAACGTTTTAATTTTTAAGCAACTCCAATCGCCTCCCTATGGATCGACCTCTTACGACCACTATTCTTCGAGTAGAACAGGTAAGAGTAGAATTTAAATTCAACTTTTGTTCGTCGGTTCTAACAACGATTTGTCTAGCATATTTTTAGGTAGACAGGAAAGGACGAACAAAATTTTGGCGCCGTTGCCGGGGAGGCAAATCGAGAAGCAAGAACGATCACGAAGATCAAATCAAATTTTGGATGCCCGGAGTGAACGCACTCCGGTAGTAAGTTTTTATTTTTATTTTTATTAATTTTCTTTATTTTGATAATTTCTAGTTAATAATTTCATAGTTATTAAATTCTGAAATTTGAAATTCGAAATTTAAAGTTTTTTTTAAAAAAATAAAAAAAATTTTAATTCAAAAAAAAAGATAATTGAATAAAAAATTTGAAATTTTTTCCAAAATTCAAAAAAATTAAAAATTTAAATTCAAAATTTGAATTCTGTAGTTCGAAATTTGAAATTTAAATTTAAAAAAAAAGGTTAAAAAAATTAATTAAAATTTTTTTTTTGAAAAAAAATATTATTATTGCTAGTAATTGATAGGGTGCAATCCCCCGAGGTGATCATACCTCTATTGGGGCTCCTCACGGAGTAATCTCCAGAGCTTATTCAACGGGCATTCGGAGATTGACTGACGCATAAGGATTAGTTTTAGTTTACATTCAAGTTATTCCTATATAAAAAATAAAAAAAACATAAAATTAAAAAAAATTAAGAAAAATAAAAAATAAAAAAAAATTTGCTTGCTCATTTAATCAGTACAACCTAATGACATTGCATAAATTTTAAAAAACCATTGATTATTTGCTGCATTGAGTATTAAGCATTTGCATAAAAGAATTTAAGGGCAAAACCCATTAAAAAGATAAGGTCAGGAAGTCATTACCTGTCCTTAGCCCAAAAATCACCACCTTGCATACTTATCCTAAGCCAAATTAAATTAAAATCAAATTAGACGTTGGCCTTAGGGTTTTCGAGCTTAATTAGGCTCTTGGAAAGAAGCGGCTGAAAGCCACTCCAGTGAGGATTTAGTAATTGGTGATGTCTAGGAAAGTTTTACAACAGTGATAACTGTTACGGATATTGTGGTATCGGTGTATCCCTTCTGGCACCACCGCACACCCCGGGACTTTCCTGGTCACTGGTTATTGGATCACTTAACTGGTAAGCTCAAGCTTAATCTGAAAGGGAGATTAGGAGCTGTCTAATCTAGAGAGAATTTCAGGAACTTTTTTTAACCTGATAAGTCTCTGTGCAACTAGATTTAAGAAGCTACTAAACCTCACTTAGTTCTAAGACTAATAGGGTCAAATTGTTGTGTGGTGTTGGTTGTGGTCATATGTGTCTAGCCCTTCTCTTCTTTTAGGATTTCGTTTATTGTAGGAGTCAAATCTAATGAAGTGTTGATAATGTATGCATGGTAGAAGGTCATTAAGGGATAAGTTAACCCCATTTGATCTTGAGATTGACAGAACTTTTTATCACAACTTACGAACTGTAAACCAACTGTCAATCTCTACAATGGGTGAACACATTAGAACTTTGAATGAGTTATTCGCACCCGCATCCGCTAGTCCCCCTACTTGCATAGTATTACCAATTAATAATGCAGCCCAATTCGAGATTCGGGCTGCAACAATAAACATGTTACCCAAGTTTCATGGGTTTGATAGTGAACAACCCTACATCCATCTAAACAAATTTTTGACAATCTATCAGACGTTTAGAAATCAAAACTTAGATGAAGAGGGCATTAAATTAAGATTGTTTCCCATGACTTTAGAGGATCGTGCCGCTGCATGGCTGTATTCCCTTGCTTCAAATTCCATCACATCTTGGGAACAACTATCTAGGAAGTTCATGGCTAAGTTCTATCCCATGGTAAAAACTGAAAAAATTAAGGATGCCATCAGAACTTTTAGAAGAAAATCTGAGGAGAAATTTTCCCAACTTTGGAAAAGATTCCATGATCTTTTGGTCAAGTGCCTGCACCATGGGCTTGACAAGGCTGATCTAGTACATTTCTTTTATAAAGGACTACCTCCGGCACATAGAAACATGATCGAGTCCATGCACAAAGGTAGGTTCATGGACCAAACCCTGGATCAAGCCTATGAATTTCTTGTTGACTTAGCCGAGAACGCCCAAAATTGGAGTAGCTATGGTGAGGAAGTAAATAGAGATGAGTTCGGGTCTAAAAAACCAGGTAATTATGAAATGAAAGCAGACCCAGAACTCAAAAATGTCATGTCCAATCTGGTGACTGGAATGAACAACTTAAGCAAAAAGTTTGATGCTTTCACTGTTTCCACTAGTTCGAGTGCATATAAAGAGTTAAATCCCATCATGAAAGTGGATCATGAGTCACATAGTTTATATATCTTGTGTAATAGTTCTGAGCATCTAGTGGAGTGTTGTTCTAGTTTACCCAACATTAAGGCTGAGCAGGCAAATGCTCTTAACTCATATAGTGCCTTCAAGAAGTCCACTCCTAATTCATTCAGCCCAGTCTACCACCCTGATAATAGGTTCCACCCAAATTTCTCATACAAGCAAAATGAACCTATTCAGCATCAAGGTGGTCCACCAAGTTTTCAGAAGAATTTTTTCAGGATAGGTCCATCACAAATAAACCAATCATTAGCTCCACCTATTCCTACTTATAGTGCCCCTATCCCTCAGCAAACTACATCATTGGAAGCCATGATGGCTAACATGATGAAGCAGCAACAAGACTTCATCCAACAGCAACAACAGACCAACATGGCTCAAACCCAGACTAACCAATTCCATGCGCAAGCGATTGCAAAACTTGAGGTTAGTCTGAGCCAAATAGCCAACTCTCTAGGGGATAGGAAGAAAGGTGAATTGCCCAGTCAGCCAGTGCCTAACCCTAGTAGGCAACAAAATCAAGGGCCGAGAGGCCAGTTTCAGATTGATTCTAATGGAAACCCTACCCATGAAGTCCAGGCAATTACCACTTTACGGTCTGGCAAGCAAGTGGACAACAAAGTCCAACTTCCTGTGCAAGAAAAAGAAGAAAAACATGAACCAAACCCCACCCAGAAAAAGGCACAAGAACAGGGAACACAAGGAATAGAGGAGAAACCAATAGAGACTTACACACCTAAGGCTCCCTTTCCTAGTAGACTACAAGACTCAAGAAAAAAATCTCAGTACAATGAAATCATGAAAGTCTTTAAAAATGTTCAAATAAATTTATCCTTCCTAGATGCCATCAGACAGATCCCCTCTTATACAAAATTCTTAAAAGACCTAACCACGGTGAAAAGGAAAACCAGTATTCCTAGGCAAGCTGTGATGGCGGCACAAGCCTCATCTCTTATTCAACAACAGATTACCCCAAAATACAAGGACCCTGGTTGCCCCACTGTTGAAATTAAAATAGGAGACACCATAATTCGGAGAGCCCTACTAGACTTAGGAGCAAGTGTAAACCTATTACCCTGTTCTGTCTACACCGAACTAGGTTTGGGGGACTTAAAACCCACAAACATTACCTTGTCATTAGCAGATAGGACTGTGAAGTATCCCAAAAGAATTGTAGAGTATGTGATTGTAAAAGTTAATGAATTCTACTACCCTATGGATTTTGTAGTCCTTGAAACTGAACTAGTAAAAAATTCAGAAAGTCACATCCCGGTGATCCTAGGTAGACCATTTTTGGCCACTTCAAATGCTGTGATTAGTTGCCGAAATGGAATAATGACTCTAGCCTTTGGGAACATGACTGTCCAGCTCAATGTTTTTCATAGTAGTAGTCAGTCAACTGAGATGGACGATTTGGAAGAAATTCACATGATTGAGAATATAATTAGCAGTTCTTTTGAAGAGTCGAGTTATTCTGACCCATTAGAAAGATGTTTGGCTAATTTTGGTCAAGATTGTGAGTCAAGTCAAGAGGTTAATACATTGTTAAATTTCATTCCTGTGATGGATACTAGCAGATGGGCCACCAAGTTTGAATCATTGCCTATTTCGGAATCTCAGCTAGTGTCATCCAATGTCAAACCTCCACAACTAGAACTCAAAGACCTTCCCGAAAACTTGAAGTATGCATTTCTTGGAGAAAACAAGACCTTACCTGTTATAATTGCATCAAATCTAACTAAAGAACAGGAAGAGAAGCTGTTAAGTATCCTTCGGAAGAATCAGGAAGCTATCGGTTGGTCTATAGCTGATATTAAGGGGATTAGTCCTTCTGTGGTCCAACATAAAATCCATCTAGAAGAAGATGCAAAAATTTCTAGAGAACTACAAAGGCGACTTAATCCAATCATGAAGGACGTAGTTCGAGCCGAGGTCATCAAGCTTTTAGATGCAGGGATTATATATCTTATTTCTGATAGTCAGTGGGTAAGCCCAGTTCAAGTCGTACCTAAAAAGTCTGGCATCACTGTGGTGAAAAATGATCACAATGAGTTAGTCCCTACTCGAGTCTAAACGGGATGGCGAGTATGCATCGACTATAGGAAGCTTAATGCCATGACTAGGAAAGACCACTTTCCTCTACCCTTCATCGATCAAATGCTAGAACGGCTAGCTGGCCACTCCCATTACTATTTCCTCGATGGTTATTCTGGATATAACCAAGTCCTATCGCACGTGAGGATCAAGAGAAAACCACATTCACCTGTCCTTATGGCACTTTTGCCTATCGTCGCATGCCTTTTGGGCTATGCAATGCACCAGCTACATTCCAACGGTGTATGATGAGTATTTTCTCCGAGATGGTGGAGAAACTTTTAGAAGTTTTCATGGATGATTTTTCTGTATTTGGATCCAATTTTGAGGAATGTCTACACCACTTGACACTTGTTGTAGAACGCTGTAAACAGAAAAACTTAGTTCTTAACTGGGAGAAGTGTCATTTCATGGTAGAATCAGGTATTGTTTTAGGACACATTGTGTCACAAAGGGGAATTGAGGTGGATAAGGCCAAAGTAGAATTAATTGCTAAATTGCCACCTCCTAAGACTATTAGGAAAACTCGATCATTTTTAGGGCATGCGGATTTTTACCGCCGCTTTATCAAGGATTTTAGCAAAATATCAAAACCCTTATGTAATTTGTTGGCCAAAGATACTGTTTTCAATTTTTCACCAACTTGTGTAACTGCTTTCGAAAGACTAAAGTCTGAATTGACTTCAGCACCCATCATAAGGTGTCCTGATTGGAGTCGTCCTTTTGAAATCATGTGTGATGCATCCGATTATGCCATAGGTGCTGTCTTAGGTCAGCGAGTAGAGAAGCTTCCCCATGTTATTCATTATGCGAGCAAAACTCTAAATGACGCCCAACTCAACTATTCCACCACTGAAAAAGAATTGTTTGGCAATTGTTTTTGCTCTAGATAAATTCCGCCCCTACCTGATAGGATCTAAAGTTCTTATTTATTCTGATCATACCGCCCTTAAGTACCTTCTCACAAAGAAGGATGCTAAGGCAAGGCTCATTCATTGGATCCTATTGCTCCAGAAATTTGATCTCGAAATTCGAGACAAAAAGGGATCTGAAAATGTAGTAGCTGACCACTTGTCCAGACTAATTGTTGAGTCATCTGCAGAATCATTATCTGTATCCGAAACTTTTTCGGATGAACAACTAATGATGATTTCCCATACTAATGTTTCATGGTATGCTGACATAGTCAACTACCTCGTTACTGAACAAATGCCTAGCTCTTGGACCAAACAGGAGCAATGTCGCTTCCTAGCTCGTGTGAAGTGGTATTTTTGGGATGAACCATACCTATTTAAATATTGCCCTGATCAGATCATCCGACGGTGTATTCCTGAATACGAACAAAGGAAAGTCCTTTCCTTTTGTCATGACCATGCCTGTGGTGGTCATTTCAGTGGTAAAAAGACGGCTGCAAAGGTTTTGCAGTGCGGATTCTATTGGCCCACACTATTTCATGACTCACACGAGTATTGCAAAGCATGTGACCGATGTCAAAGACTAGGAAAAATTTTAAGAAAAAATGAGATGCCCCTAAACCCAATCTTAATTGTAGAAATCTTTGATGTCTGGGGTATTGATTTTATGGATCCTTTTTCTATGTCATTTGGGCACCAGTACATACTCCTAGCTGTTGACTATGTGTCCAAGTGGATTGAGGCTATCGCATGTAAGACCAATGATCACAAAGTAGTGATCAAGTTTCTTAAGGAGTCTGTCTTCGCTCGCTTTGGCACCCCTCGTGCTATCATTAGTGATGGGGGGAAACATTTTTGCAATAGAATTTTTAAAGCCCTTGCTAGGAAGTACAACATCACCCACAAGGTCGGTACGCCATATCATCCACAAACGAGTGGACAAGTTGAGATCTCCAACAGAGAAATCAAGATCATCCTTGAAAAAATTGTCAACACATCTCGAAAGGATTGGTCCCTTAGGTTAACAGATGCATTGTGGGCATATCGTACGGCCTACAAAACACCAATTGAAATGTCCCCATATAGGATTGTCTATGGCAAGGCTTGCCATTTACCTGTCGAGTTAGAACACAAGGCCTATTGGGCAATCAAATACCTAAATTTCGACCTCGACAAGGCGGGAGAACATAGAAAGCTTCAGCTCGACGAGCTTGAAGAAATTAGGAACGATTAGGGGTGGCAAAATATGACCTGACCCGCCAACCCGACCCGCGTTCGACCCGCCATAAATAGGTTTGGGTTTGGTCTAAATGGGTTCGGGTCGGATACGGGTTTTAAATGTCTGACCCGTTTATTAATTGGGTCAGATACGGATTTTAGATGTCTGACCCGTGTAATCCGTTTAACCTGTTTAGCTATTGGGCTGATAGACCCGCTTCAGCCCGTTTTATTTGCATCGGCCCAACTTCCCGCGTCGGCCCAACTTCAGCGCGACCCGTTTAACCCGTCCACCGCCCGCGACTTCTCGACTTCGTGAGTTCGTGGCGTTAGGGATTTAGGGTTTGTGCTGCCGTCGCCTCTCAAGTCTCAAGTTTCTTCCCTAGTCCCCTCTCCTCTCCTCCCGATTCTTCGCCTCCCAAGCCCTCTCCTCCAGACCACCGCCTCCGCCCTCTCCTCCTCCGTGTGGATAAGTTCGGCCTCTCCATCGACGGCCACCGCGGCGGCTCGAGGACCACACTCCACCGTCCGCGACTTCTCCTTAGTTAGGGACTTAGGGTTAGGGTTTGTGCCCCGCCCGAGCTCTATTCCCTCACTCAATCTCTCTCGAGTCTCTCCCCTCTCCTCTCCTCCGGATTCTTCGCCTCCCGAGTCCTCTCCTCCGGACCTCCACCTCCGCCCTCTCCTCCCCCGTGCCGACAACTTCGGCCTCCCCATCGACGGTGACCGCGGCGGCTCGACGGGTCCTGGGAACCAAGGTTGAATCTCTGCTCGACTGCTCCTAAAGAGGTCGGATCCTCTGCTCTACCGAGGTAAAAATGATCCACCTTTTCTTCTTTCGGCTGGGGTGATCTTTTTTCGGTTCCTCCCTTCTTCTATTCTCTGTGGGGTTTATCCTAGGCTAGCTTCTTCTATTCTCTATGGGGTCTAAAATTTTGGCTCTATTTTCTTCATTTATTTTTTTATTTTTTTTTCGTTTACAGTTTGAGTTGCGAATGCTTTTTGGTATAAACAGTCTAGTAGAGTAGTAGTTCTTGTGGAAGATTCTACATAGATTCTGCACAAGAATAATTGTTTTTAAGTGGTATTTTTTTGAATGCTGGTAAAACCCCAAGATGCATGCCGTCATGTTATACAAAATACTGTAGCTTTCTTAGAATGAGAGTGTCATTTTTTTGGAAAAATAATAGTAAGATTTATGCTTAAAGCGTTGATCCTCTTAGTAAGACTGTAAGAGGGGCTTTCTTTGGCCTTAAAATCATTGGTTATAATAAGTTCACTGTCTTCATATGTTATGCTTCCTTCTGCTTTAATAACTTGCCTTTTGTTGATTTGTAATTTTGTATACTTCAACACAGGGTGGGAGATTTTGTATTCAAAAATTTTGTATACATAAGAAGTATTGTGCTTTCCTAGCATCAGAGGCAATCATGTATATTGACATTTGTTCTATGTGATGCAGATAGTATTTTCGGGCAATTCCATATGTAAATTTGGATGATTTGACTTGTATTCATTGTCTTTGTAAAAATTAAATGCTTTTTGAATATTACTGGTATTAGATGAATGAACAAATAACTTATATTCTTTATGTTCAGCTTTTTGTAAAGATTGAATAATTTTTTAATGCCAATGATGTTGGGACGATTTTTATAATGTTTTCTACATTTATCTTCTTTTTTTTCTTGTGCTGCTTAATGTATAAAACAGGTTGGGTCGGGCTAAGGCCTAAGGCTAACAGCCTAAGAGATTACCTATTTATTAAATAGATTAAACAGATTTGGTTGGGCAGGTTAAACGGGTCGGGTTGGGCAGGTTGAACAGGTCGGGTTGGGCATGTTAAACATGTTAGGTTGGGCAGGTTAAACATGTCTAAACAGGTTAAACGGGTCGGGTTGGGCAAACAAGTTAAACAGGTCGGATCGGTTGGGTAAACAGGTTACCTGTTTATTAAACAGGTTAAACGGGTTGGGTCAGGTTACCTGTTTATTAAATGGGTCAGGTTCAGGTTATGATTTTCTGACCTGTTGAATAAACAGGTCGGGTTCAGGTTTATGATTTTTTGACCCAATCTGTATCTGACCCGACACGTTTATATCCGACCTGACCCGATTGCCACCCCTAGGAACGATGCTTACGAGTATGTTAAGAAGTACAAGGATCGCATGAAAGTCATGCATGATAAAATGATTACTCGTAAAGACTTTTACCAAGGACAAAAAGTTCTCTTATATGATTCTCGATTACATCTATTCCCTGGAAAACTTAAATCTCGCTGGACTGGTCCATACACAGTAGAGAAAGTACACCCGCATGGTGCAGTAGTAATATGCAACACCAAGGATGGTAGGACCTTTCAAGTCAATGGACATCGTTTAAAACCATAGCTTGAGTATCTGATTCCAGAAGTTGAGGAGACACTTCTGACCGACCCTGTCTATCATGAATGAATTAGAATTGTTTGGCTGAAGACATAAAACTTAGCGCTCTTGGGAGGCAACCCAACATATAAATATCTTCTATAAAAAAAAAATTTCTAACATGCAGGTTTGGGGGATTTTGCCCCAATTTTCAATCTACCCACCCATATCAGGTAACCTCTCCTCTGTCCTCTTACTGCTTTAAATTTTCTTTAACATTGAGGGCAATGTTAGATTTACGTTTGGGGGTATTTTTAAGCATTTGGAATTTTATATATATAAAAAAAAAATTAAAAAAAAAAATTTACAACACACAAGGTATATAAAATCTAAGAGCCCAATGACTAGTTGAAAGTAGTGCAAAGTGAGTTCTTTTTATTAAGTTCCTTTTAGTGAGTTGTAAGCTAATTAGTGCTTTGAATTTCACAACACATCTGGCCTGCATTTTCTAAGGTATAGGTTCGACATTGTGTTGAGAATATGGTAGCAACCTCGAATCCTGATGAACCATCTTTTTCTGATCCAAAAAAAAAAAAACTATTTGGTGGATTTAGTCAGGTACATCGAAAAGGGCTACCTATTGTCAAAGGCCAGCGGGCTTGTGATGAGGAACCCGAGCATAGGTCCGTAGGGGAGTCTTGATGCCCGACACCTCATGCCAACTGGTGTGAGAATTGTCGACTAATTGCTCGCTACATGGAGAAATCATCACAGGAGTAAAAGTGCACAATATAAACATTTTCATGATTCAAAAAAAAATGAAAAAAAATAAATAAATATATATTGTATTTTGACCTTAAGAAAGACAATAGTGTGAAAGCCGTCGTTGTAAAAATTCGAGTAAACTGGAATATTACAAATAAAGCCCATGAGGTATTAAAGTAAACATCCACAGCTCTCGAAATCCTGCAGATAAGATGATTTTGAATCAGCAAATAGGTCTTGTCCGACCAATTTTTGGAAACTACTAATATTAGCGATATTTTGGAGATCCGAAACCTTAGCTGGTGCATGGTCTAGACTTCACTAAGCACTCAAGTATAAATAAGTACTACAACTTCCTAACGGAAAACTTAATGATTTCAACTTAAATTGCATACTAACCTAGAAATTGGGCTACTTAGTAATTAAAACCTTGTGTGCTTTTGAAATTCTTATCAGTTATTTACTTGAAATTAGACTTTCATTTCATAAACCAAATTTTATTTTGGGATTGAAGTTTGTGGGTAGCTTCATTGCAAACCCTCACGAGACAACACTCGTCCACTAGGGTAACCTAGGGGTTTAACGGCTTGTTGCACGTGCTAAGTGCAATCGTAATGCTCTACAAAAGTGAGTATTTATCTTAGTTCATGTATATTTATATATATATAATAAATAAAACTTTTGCACTCTTATTTTATCATTGTCGCACTAAATTGCTAAAGACTAGCAATAAGCTGGTTGGGGGGTGTGATGAGAGCACAAAAGTGCAATCGTCAGACCATTTTAATTAGTATTTTAGCTAATTATTAACAATAAAATTAACTAATTAACGTGGTATTTGTGTTTGAGTGCAGTAATCCAAGAAACCAATTAACATTAGGATTGAGCCCAATGCCCGATAGCCCGAGCTCAAGTCAAGCCAGCATCTTCCGGGGCCTGCCTGACTTCATCCCGCGATACAACACAACATCGCGAGCATCTCCGTGTCCGCATCCAATGATCCAGATCAGCTCCCTCCGGCTTCAGCCCCTCTTCCAAGCCTCCCAGATAAGCAAGCTGCATCAAATCCCCCCTCAAAGCAAGGCAGATCCCAGCCATCCGTGCCTTCCTTCCGTGCACCCTCGGATCAGCCCCTCCTCCTCCGCATTCATCTCCCTCCCAGCAAGGAAAATCCCAGCAGCGGTCCCATGGCATCCCTTCCAAATCCTCCACGCCATCAGCACGATCGCTGCCAGCCGTCACCGCATCCCCAGCTCCCATCCTTCCATCGATCCAAAGAAAGAAATCCACGTCGCCACCTTCCACTTCAGCTCCCAGCTCGCCCATCTCCAAATCCTCCGCAATCACCGGCGATCCCAGCCCCTCTTCCGTGATCAGGCGATCCCGCACCGCATCCCCATCTTCCGGATTCGAGAGCCCCTGCATCGCGCCTCACAGCCGCTCTAGCATTCCACGGATCACGCCATCAACGCATCCAGCCCCTTCTCCATGATCCCAGCAGCGCCCGAAGAAGGAACTCCGCGCCTCCCTTCCGCATCAGGCGTCCGACGATCTCGCGTCCGTGGCCAAAGAGGGAAGCCGTCCGGAGCACGCCCACCATTTCCTTGTCCTTCCCAGCATCCCGGATGACCTATGATTCCATTTCAAGTGCATCCGCGACTATAAGAGGAGAAGGAGGAAGAGGGAGGAGGTGTGCTGGGTTGGGGTCGGTTCCAAAGAACAGAGGAGGGAGGAGAAGACGAGCGAGAGGGGAAGAGACTGCCGGTTTGGGTGGTCGGTTCCAAAGAACAGAGGAAGGAGAAGACGAGCGGGTCGGGAGAGGAGTGTTCATGCTCTATTTTCAAACAGAGCACAGTGCTTTGTTTTGTTTTGTTCTTTTTCTTTTTCTTTTTCTTTTCATGATTAGTTTTAATTTAATTAAGAGCAATGTGTTGTTTTTAGTCTGAGTTTTAATTGAGAACAATGTTTTAAGTTTTAACTTTAGAGAATTTTATTTTGGTGGAGTGTTTTACTTTTAAGATTTTATTTATGCTGAAATTTTAATTTCTTTTATGCAATACATTAAATCTTCTTTTATGAAATTTATGTTTGCTTCAATCCTCTTAGTTTCATCCATTTTAATTTTATGCCAGAGCTTTCTTTTTCATTAAATATATAAATGCTTTTTGAATCTAAGTACATGTCTTCTAGTTAATTTCAATTAAAAATCATTCTCCGGTAGACTAGAGAATCCATCAACATCCTCAAAATAATGTTTTTCTTCTATCATTCAAAAATTAATTTTGAATCCGAGTAAATGTTTTAATTTTTAAGCAACTCCAATCGCCTCCCTGTGGATCGACCTCTTACGACCACTATTCTTCGAGTAGAAAAGGTAAGAGTAGAATTTAAATTCAACTTTTGTTCGTCGGTTCTAACAACGATTTGTCTAGCATATTTTTAGGTAGACAGGAAAGGACGAACAAAATTTTGGCGCCGTTGCCGGGGAGGCAAATTGAGAAGCAAGAACGATCACGAAGATCAAATCAAATTTTGGATGCCCGGAGTGAACGCACTCCGGTAGTAAGTTTTTATTTTTATTTTTATTAATTTTCCTTATTTTGATAATTTCTAGTTAATAATTTCGTAGTTATTAAATTCTGAAATTTGAAATTCGAAATTTAAAGTTTTTTTTAAAAAAAAGTAAAAAAAATTTTAATTCAAAAAAAAAGATAATTGAAAAAAATTTGAAAAAATTTTCCAAAATTCAAAAAATTTAAAAATTTAAATTCAAAATTTGAATTCTGTAATTCGAAATTTGAAATTTAAATTTAAAAAAAAGGTTAAAAAAATTAATTAAATTTTTTTTTGAAAAAAAATATTATTTTTGCTAGTAATTGATAGGGTGCAATCCTCCGAGCTGATCATACCTCTATTGGGGCTCCTCACGGAGTAATCTCCAGAGCTTATTCAACGGGCATTCCGAGATTGACTGACGCATAAGGATTAGTTTTAGTTTTATTCCTATATAAAAAATAAAAAAACATAAAATTAAAAAAAATTAAGAAAAATAAAAAATAAAAAAAAATTTGCTTGCTCATTTAATCAGTACAACCTAATGACATTGCATAAATTTTAAAAAACCATTGATTATTTGCTGCATTGAGTATTAAGCATTTGCATAAAAGAATTTAAGGGCAAAACCCATTAAAAAGATAAGGTCAGGAAGTCATTACCTGTCCTTAGCCCAAAAATCACCACCTTGCATACTTATCCTAAGCCAAATTAAATTAAAATCAAATTAGACGTTGGCCTTAGGGTTTTCGAGCTCAATTAGGCTCTTGGAAAGAAGCGGCTAAAAGCCACTCCAGTGAGGATTTAGTAATTGGTGATGTCTAGGAAAGTTTTACAACAGTGAGAACTGTTACGGATATTGTGGTATCGGTGTATCCCTTCTGGCACCACCGCACACCCCGGGACTTTCCTGGTCACTGGTTACTGGATCACTTAACTGGTAAGCTCAAGCTTAATCTGAAAGGGAGATTAGGAGCTGTCTAATCTAGAGAGAATTTCAGGAACTTTTTTTAACCTGATAAGTCTCTATGCAACTAGATTTAAGAAGCTACTAAACCTCACTTAGTTCTAAGACTAATAGGGTCAAATTGTTGTGTGGTGTTGGTTGTGGTCATATGTGTCTAGCCCTTCTCTTCTTTTAGGATTTCGTTCATTGTAGGAGTCAAATCTAATGAAGTGTTGATAATGTATGCATGGTAGAAGGTCATTAAGGGATAAGTTAACCCCATTTGATCCTGAGATTGACAGAACTTTTCATCACAACTTACGAACTGTAAACCAACTGTCAATCTCTACAATGGGTGAACACATTAGAACTTTGAATGAGTTATTCGCACCCGCATCCGCTAGTCCTCCTACTTGCATAGTATTACCAATTAATAATGCAGCCCAATTCGAGATTCGGGCTGCAACAATAAACATGTTACCCAAGTTTCATGAGTTTGATAGTGAACAACCCTACATCCATCTAAACAAATTTTTGACAATCTATCAGACGTTTAGAAATCAAAACTTAGATGAAGAGGGCATTAAATTAAGATTGTTTCCCATGACTTTAGAGGATCGTGCCGCTGCATGGCTGTATTCCCTTGCTTCAAATTCCATCACATCTTGGGAACAACTATCTAGGAAGTTCATGGCTAAGTTCTATCCCATGGTAAAAACTGAAAAAATTAAGGATGCCATCAGAACTTTTAGAAGAAAATCTGAGGAGGAATTTTTCCAACTTTGGGAAAGATTCCATGATCTTTTGGTCAAGTGCCCGCACCATGGGCTTGACAAGGCTGATCTAGTACATTTCTTTTATAAAGGACTACCTTCGGCACATAGAAACATGATCGAGTCCATGCACAAAGGTAGGTTCATGGACCAAACCCTGGATCAAGCCTATGAATTTCTTGTTGACTTAGCCGAGAACGCCCAAAATTGGAGTAGCTATGGTGAGGAAGTAAATAGAGATGAGTTTGGGTCTAGAAAACCAGGTAATTATGAAATGAAAGCAGACCCAGAACTCAAAAATGTCATGTCCAATCTGGTGATTGGAATGAACAACTTAAGCAAAAAGTTTGATGCTTTCACTGTTTCCACTAGTTCGAGTTCATATAAAGAGTTAAATCCCATCATGAAAGTGGATCACGAGTCACATAGTTTATGTATCTTGTGTAATAGTTCTGAGCATCTAGTGGAGTGTTGTCCTAGTTTACCCAACATTAAGGCTGAGCAGGCAAATGCTCTTAACTCATATAGTGCCTTCAAGAAGCCCACTCCTAATTCATTCAGCCCAGTCTACCACCCTGATAATAGGTTCCACCCAAATTTCTCATACAAGCAAAATTAACCTATTCAGCATCAAGGTGGTCCACCAGATTTTCAGAAGAATTTTTTCAGGATAGGTCCATCACAAATAAACCAATCATTAGCTCCACCTATTCCTACTTATAGTGCCCCTATCCCTCAGCAAACTACATCATTGGAAGCCATGATGGCTAACATGATGAAGCAGCAACAAGACTTCATCCAACCGCAACAACAGACCAACATGGCTCAAACCCAGACTAACCAATTCCATGCGCAAGCGATTGCAAAACTTGAGGTTAGTCTGAGCCAAATAGCCAACTCTCTAGGGGATAGGAAGAAAGGTGAATTGCCCAGTCAGCCAGTGCCTAACCCTAGTAGGCAACAGAATCAAGGGCCGAGAGGCCAGTTTCAGATTGATTCTAATGGAAATCCTACCCATGAAGTCCAGGCAATTACCACTTTAAGGTCTGGCAAGCAAGTGGACAACAAAGTCCAACTTCCTGTGCAAGAAAAAGAAGAAACTGAACCAGTAAAAAATCCAGAAAGTCACATCCCGGTGATCTTAGATAGACCATTTTTGGCCACTTCAAATGCTGTGATTAGTTGCCGAAATGGAATAATGACTCTTGCCTTTGGGAACATGACTGTCCAGCTCAATATTTTTCATAGTAGTAGTCAGTCAACTGAGATGGACGATTTGGAAGAAATTCACATGATTGAGAATATAATTAGCAGTTCTTTTGAAGAGTCGAGTTATTCTGACCCATTAGAAAGATGTTTGGCTAATTTTGGTCAAGATTGTGAGTCAAGTCAAGAGGTTAATACATTGTTAGATTCCATTCCTGTGATGGATACTAGCAGATGGGCCACCAAGTTTGAATCATTGCCTATTTCGGAATCTCAGCTAGTGTCATCCAATGTCAAACCTCCACAACTAGAACTCAAAGACCTTCCCGAAAACTTGAAGTATGCATTTCTTGGAGAAAACAAGACCTTACCTGTTATAATTGCATCGAATCTAACTAAAGAACAGGAAGAGAAGCTGTTAAGTATCCTTCGGAAGAATCAGGAAGCTATCGGTTGGTCTATAGCTGATATTAAGGGGATTAGTCCTTCTGTGGTCCAACATAAAATCCATCTAGAAGAAGATGCAAAAATTTCTAGAGAACCATAAAGGCGACTTAATCCAATCATGAAGGACGTAGTTCGAGCCGAGGTCATCAAGCTTTTAGATGCAGGAATTATATATCCTATTTCTGATAGTCAGTGGGTAAGCCCAGTTCAAGTCGTACCTAAAAAGTCTGGCATCACTGTGGTGAAAAATGATCACAATGAGTTAGTCCCTACTCGAGTCTAAACGGTATGGCGAGTATGCATCGACTATAGGAAGCTTAATGCCATGACTAGAAAAGACCACTTTTCTCTACCCTTCATCGATCAAATGCTAGAACGGCTAGCTGGCCACTCCCAATACTGTTTCCTCGATGGTTATTCTGGATATAACCAAGTCCCTATCGCACGTGAGGATCAAGAGAAAACCACATTCACCTGTCCTTATGGCACTTTTGCCTATCGTCGCATGCCTTTTGGGCTATGCAATGCACCAGCTACATTCCAACGGTGTATGATGAGTATTTTCTCCGAAATGGTGGAGAAATTTTTAGAAGTTTTCATGGATGATTTTTCTGTATTTGGATCCAATTTTGAGGAATGTCTACACCACTTGACACTTGTTGTAGAACGCTGTAAACAGAAAAACTTAGTTTTTAACTGGGAGAAGTGTCATTTCATGGTAGAATCAGGTATTGTTTTAGGACACATTGTGTCACAAAGGGGAATTGAGGTGGATAAGGCCAAAGTAGAATTAATTGCTAAATTGCCACCTCCTAAGACTATTAGGGAAACTCGATCATTTTTAGGGCATGCGGGTTTTTACCGCCGCTTTATCAAGGATTTTAGCAAAATATCAAAACCCTTATGTAATTTGTTGGCCAAAGATACTGGTTTTAATTTTTCACCAACTTGTGTAACTGCTTTCGAAAGACTAAAGTCTGAATTGACTTCAGCACCCATCATAAGGTGTCCTGATTGGAGTCGTCCTTTTGAAATCATGTGTGATGCATCCGATTATGCCATAGGTGCTGTCTTAGGTCAGCGAGTAGAGAAGCTTCCCCATGTTACTCATTATGCGAGCAAAACTCTAAATGACGCCCAACTCAACTATTCCACCACTGAAAAAGAATTGTTGGCAGTTGTTTTTGCTCTAGATAAATTCCGCCCCTATCTGATAGGATCTAAGATTCTTATTTATTCTGATCATGCCGCCCTTAAGTACCTTCTCACAAAGAAGGATGCTAAGGCAAGGCTCATTCGTTGGATCCTATTGCTTCAGGAATTTGATCTCGAAATTCGAGACAAAAAGGGATCTGAAAATGTAGTAGCTGACCACTTGTCCAGACTAATTGTTGAGTCATCTGCAGAATCATTACATGTATCCGAAACTTTTTCGGATGAACAACTAATGATGATTTCCCATACTAATGTTCCATGGTATGCTGACATAGTCAACTACCTCGTTACTGAACAAATGCCTAGCTCTTGGACCAAACAGGAGCAATGTCGCTTCCTAGCTCGTGTGAAGTGGTATTTTTGGGATGAACCATATCTATTTAAATATTGCCCTGATCAGATCATCCGACGGTGTATTCCTGAATACGAACAAAGGAAAGTCCTTTCCTTTTGTCATGACCATGCCTGTGGTGGTCATTTCAGTGGTAAAAAGACGGCTGCAAAGGTTTTGCGGTGCAGATTCTATTGGCCCACACTATTTCATGACTCACACGAGTATTGCAAAGCATGTGACCGATGTCAAAGACTAGGAAAAATTTCAAGAAAAAATGAGATGCCCCTAAACCCAATCTTAATTGTAGAAATCTTTGATGTCTAGGGTATTGATTTTATGGATCCTTTTTCTATGTCATTTGGGAACCAGTACATACTCCTAGCTGTTGACTATGTGTCCAAGTGGATTGAGGCTATCGCATGTAAGACCAATGATCACAAAGTTGTGATCAAGTTTCTTAAGGAGTCTGTCTTCGCTCGCTTTGGCACCCCTCGTGCTATCAGTAGTGATGGGGGGAAACATTTTTGCAATAGAATTTTTAAAGCCCTTGCTAGGAAGTACAACATCACCCACAAGGTCGGTACGCCATATCATCCACAAACGAGTGGACAAGTTGAGATCTCCAACAGAGAAATCAAGATCATCCTTGAAAAAATTGTCAACACATCTCGAAAGGATTGGTCCCTTAGGTTAACAGATGCATTGTGGGCATATCGTACAGCCTACAAAACACCAATTGGAATGTCCCCATATAGGATTGTCTATGGCAAGGCTTGCCATTTACCTGTCGAGTTAGAACACAAGGCCTATTGGGCAATCAAATACCTAAATTTCGACCTCGACAAGGCGGGAGAACATAGAAAGCTTCAGCTCGACGAGCTTGAAGAAATTAGGAACGATGCTTACGAGTATGTTAAGAAGTACAAGGATCGCATGAAAGTCATGCATGATAAAATGATTACTCGTAAAGAGTTTTACCAAGGACAAAAAGTTCTCTTATATGATTCTCGATTACATCTATTCCCTGGAAAACTTAAATCTCGCTGGACTGGTCCATACACAGTAGAGAAAGTACACCCGCATGGTGCAGTAGTAATATGCAACACCAAGGATGGTAGGACCTTTCAAGTCAATGGACATCGTTTAAAACCATTGCTTGAGTATCTGAGTCCAGAAGTTGAGGAGACACTTCTGACCGACCCTGTCTATCATGAATGAATTAGAATTGTCTGGCTGAAGACATAAAACTTAGCGCTCTTGGGAGGCAACCCAACATATAAATATCTTCTATAAAAAAAAAATTACTAACATGCAGGTTTGGAGGATTTAGCCCCAATTTTCAATCTACCCACCCATATCAGGTAACCTCTCCTCTGTCCTCTTACTGCTTTAAATTTTCTTTAACATTGAGGGCAATGTTAGATTTACGTTTGGGGGTATTTTTAAGCATTTGGAATTTTATATATATATAAAAAAATTAAAAAAAAAATTTACAACACACAAGGTATATAAAATCTAAGAGCCCAATGACTAGTTGAAAGTAGTGCAAAGTGAGTTATTTTTATTAAGTTCCTTTTAGTGAGTTGTAAGCTAATTAGTGCTTTGAATTTCACAACACATATGGCCTGCATTTTCTAAGGTATAGGTTCGACATTGTGTTGAGAATATGGTAGCAACCTCGAATCCTGATGAACCATCTTTTTCTGATCCAAAAAAAAAAAAAAACTATTTGGTGGATTTAGTCAGGTATATCGAAAAGGGCTACCTATTGTCAAAGGCCAGCGGGCTTGTGATGAGGAACCCGAGCATAGGTCCGTAGGGGAGTCTTGATGCCCGACACCTCATGCCAACTGGTGTGAGAATTGTCGACTAATTGCTCGCTACATGGAGAAATCATCACAGGAGTAAAAGTGCACAATATAAACATTTTCATGATTCAAAAAAAAATAAAAAAATAAATAAATATATATTGTATTTTGACCTTAAGAAAGACAATAGTGTGAAAGCCGTCGTTGTAAAAATTCGAGTAAACTGGAATATTACAAATAAAGCCCATGAGGTATTAAAGTAAACATCCACAGCTCTCGAAATCCTGCAGATAAGATGATTTTGAATCAGCAAATAGGTCTTGTCCGACCAATTCTTGGAAACTACTAATATTAGCGATATTTTGGAGATCCGAAACCTTAGCTGGTGCATGGTCTAGACTTCACTAAGCACTCAAGTATAAATAAGTATTACAACTCCCTAACGAAAAACTTAATGATTTCAACTTAAATTGCATACTAACCTAGAAATTGGGCTACTTAGTAATTAAAACCTTGTGTGCTTTTGAAATTCTTATTGATGACCCAAAGATTGAGTTAAAGATTGATTTTGATGATCACAAAATCTTGAAGTATAATTACTAATGTTTGTGTTGCAAGAAGAAAAGATAATTTATTTTGCAAGGAACATAGCAAGTTGGAAAAATACAAGAAGGCCTCAAAAGCTCTCAAGAAAAGTTAGAAGAAAGCTACAATTTAATGGCCCAAATTTCAAGTTCAAAGGATTTAAGTTGGAGGAGCAAATTCAAAGAAAGATTCAAAAAAAATAGTCCTCGAGTCGACTCCGAGAAGTCTAGAGTCGACTCTGGCACTCTAGAGTTTCAAGAAACAGTGCTCGAGTCGACTCCGGCACTTTACGAGTCGACTCCGACTGAGAACAAACAAAAAGACAGAAAGTTGATTTTCAGCGCTACAGTGATCTCGAGCCGACTCCAACTTCAGCGCTACAGTGCGGAGCCGACTCCCAGCTACATTGTCGGCAGACTACTATTCACAGATCGACTCCTGTTTCAGCCGAGTCGACTCCTACTTCAGTCGAGTCGACTCGAGCACGCTGGGAAGCATAACGGCTAGTTTTTTCTCGATTCCAACGGCTAGATTTTTGTTTCCACTCTCTCTAAAGCTATAAAATCAAGAGAAGAGCTAGGGAAGAAGGTATGGAAGTGGGAGAGAACATTTAGGAAAGAGATTTCAAAGAGATTACAAGGAAAATCTCCCATAAGCACAAAAGGGCCATTCAAAGTAAAATAGAGAGAAGAAGAACATCCAAGTGAATCCCAAAGCTTCCTCTCCATCCGTGTGCTGCCTCGGTGATCCTCTACTTCGTGCAAAATCAGAAGAGGGTTAAGGGAAGAAGAAGCCGAGTTCCTCCATCTACAAACTAGTTTGAAGGCTTCTTCTCTTTACTTTACTTATTTATATTTGCTATATTTGCTTATATGAGAAGCTTGTATTTGATTTAAACTCTTGTTCTAATATCTTGTAACTTGATTCAATCAAGGGATTGAATCAAGGGGTTAAGGTTTGTTGGTGAGCCAAAGGGAAAACCAACGTTGTAAGGTTGTGGTTGGTGAGCCTTTGGAAAAATCAACTAGGTTGATTGTGAACCCGAAAAATAATCGTTGTAAGGTTGTGGTTGGTGAGCCTTTGGAAAAACCAACTGGGTTGGATTGTGAGCCCGTGAAAACAATCGGTTGGTTCTAGTCGGTGAGCCTGTGAAAACTGACCGAGTTCGTTGTGATCTCGCAAAACAACAAGTTGGGTTGTGAGCTTGTAAAACAACTGGCTGTAATCTAAGGGATTATAGTGAAATTCCCAAGAGGTCTTGGGGAGTGGATGTAGGTGCTGGAATGCACCGAACCACTATACTTTTGTTGTTTTTGTGATGCTCTTTGTTGTCTGACTTCCTCACTCACTTACTTACTTAGATACTATGCATGCTTAACTCTTCTCCGTGCATCCTTTAGTTGCAAGCATATTCAATTTACTTAATCAAGTCTCATTCAATTGAATTGCATACTTGGGCAAACTTAGACTAATCTTTTATTGAGTCCGCTGCTTAATAGTTGATTAGATTAGAATCATACTCTTGCTAAGTTTAAATTCCACTAAGCATCCATACAACTTAGCCTAATTAACTCTAAAAGATTAGAAGTAGTTGAAAAGTTTTTAAAAGACCCAATTCACCCCCCCTCTTGGGTTGTCACCTTGGGCAACAAGTGGTATCAGAGCAGGTGCTCTTCTATTAATTATAGTCTTAACCGACTAGAGCTAAAGATTATGACAACCCCACATAACATATTATTTGCCGAGGGACTTTCCATAAACAGACCTCCACTGTTTGATGGAACTTATTATATTCAATGGAAAGTTAGAATGAAAATTTTTGTTCAATCACAAAACTATAAAATGTGGAATATCATTATAAATGGACCTCACACACTTTCTCAAAATGTCAATGAAAAAGACTTAGCACAATTGAATGCTAATGCTATGAACTTTCTATATTGTGCTATCCATGAATCTATATTTCATAAGATTTCTGCATGCTTATCTGCTAAAGAAATCTGAGATACTTTAACAATTATTTATGATAAATCTCAGATTAGCTCACATGTGCTTCAATTGCATACTAACAATGAGATTGCAGAATCCTCCACAGTAGCCGAGTCGACTCCCAGTTTGTCCGAGTCGACTCCTAGAGAAGAACAGTCTGAAGGGCAGAGACACAGTCTTGAAGACCCTGTGAACGAGTCGACTCCAAGTATTTCCAAGTCGACTCCCAAGTTAGCCGAGTCGACTCCAACAAGACCCGAGTCGACTCCGAGGCAGAACAGTTCAAAAGACAGAGAATCATCTTTTAGGCCTCTGAGAACGAGACGTCTCCCGAAGATCTTGAGTCGACTCTCAAGTCAGTCGAGTCGACTCCGAGTAAACCCGAGTCGACTCGAGGAAGAAAGAACAACAAAAAAATTCAAAAGCTTCCTAAAGACAAAGAAGAAGAGGAAGCAAGAAGAAAGAAAGAAAGAGATAAAAAGGAAGAAAGTTTTGACCAAGGAAGAGTCAAGCAAGGAAATAAAAGCTAGGAGCAACAATGATGATATTAGCTCCAAGGAACTACAAGAGGTAACTAACTTTTGCGTTATGGCACAAGAAGATAAGGTAAAATCTGAATCTAATTTTACACCAAATGAATTTCATGAAGAATTTTCTTATGATGAACTTTTAAATGCTTTTCATGATTTGTATGGCGAATGTAGAAAATTAGCTATGAAAAATAAAAATCTTAAAAAGCTAAATTTGGAAATTTTAAAAGAAAGAAATTCTATTGCTGAAATACAAGACAAACTGAATTCTGAAAATAAAAGCTTAAGGTCATTTTCAGAAGAATTGATTCAGAAAAATCATAGCTTAATTAAAGAAAATCAAAACTTAAGTAAAGAAATTAATCAATTAAAATCTTTTATTAACAAATTCACCGTAAGTTCAGAACGATTAAAAATAATGTTTGAAAGCCAATATGTTGCTTATGATAAATCAAAACTTGGCTTGACTCCTTTACTTAACAATAAATCTCCAGAAAAAAAAGTTATCAATTCACCAAGCAAACCATTAAATAAGATAACTTATTTCAAACATGAAAAGAATGGGCATAACAACTTTTCCCATCGTTCTAACACAATTAAATCAAATGGTAAAGTTATTACTATTAAACAGATTTGGGTTCCAAAAGGAACCATATGTCCTAACTCTCAAGGACCCAAGCAAGCTTGGGTACCCAAAATGAAAATATGAGGATGTAGACATAGGTGTGCCAAGATACCCATGGAACAAAAGAAACTTAAAATATACTTATGAAAAGTAATTAACAAAAATAATAATAATGAAATCAGTAATCCTTGCATCTCATCATTATTTTTGCTTTAGTATTTGATATGAATTGCAAGTATTGATCAATTTTGTGATATAGAAAATACTTTTGGAAATATAATCAAATCATTTCATTTTATAGTATACTTTACTCACTATTGGATAAGTTGCTAAATGATTAATCAATTTATTAAGAATAACTCTATGAATTCTCTATATGCTTGATTGAGAGTTTTTATCAATGGCATTATTGTTTATTGATCATAGATATGATAATGTGTACTTGGTGTGCTTTTGAATATATGCACTATGAATACCAAGATTAAAGAAACCATCTTTGGCATATAAAATCAACTCATGCTAGTATGTACTTAATCTCAAAAGACCTTGTCATTGGCTTACTTAGATTATCTTCTGAAAGGTCAAAAATTTGCTATGCATGCTAACTAAGGAAACAAACAAGAATCAATTTCTAAATCTAAAGATGTTATTTCCATCACTAAGTTTTCAAAAGCTTACATTGGATTTGTTCTTGGCAAATAAAATTGAAGTATTTTCTGTATTTGCTAAATCTTGTAAAAATGTTTCAAATGAAAAAGGTTTCCAAACTGTGAAGATAAAGAGTTCAAGGCACAGTGTTGAAAACCAAAATCCTAATAAAGTTTATACAGAAAATAATATTAAATCTAATTATTTCAGCACCAAGGATACCATAAGTAAAATAGTGTTAATGGAACTCTTGAAGAAATGAAAAAGACAATGGTGTATGATAGTCTACTTAAGTGATTTTTGTTAAAAGCTATCATCACTGCTTGTCATACATATGATTTCTATTATATCTATTTTTGATGAAAACTCCTTTTGATCTTCTGAAAAATAGAAAATAAACTATTGCATATCTTTCATATTTTTCAGTCGTACATGTTATGCTTGATATGTTCTTATGAAAATAATGCCAAATCTGATAGAGATATGTCTATCCTTGGATATCATTCATTAAGCAATGCATATAGAATATTCAATGAAAAGATTTTAGTTGCAGAAATATCAAGTCATTTTATTCTTTATGAGACTAATGATTTATTATCAAGATACTAAAATCAAATTATATATATATATGGTTAATCTTTTACATATAACAATCTGAAAACATGTTAATAATTAGAACCAAATTGAGTTTTTCAGAAATACACTTAATAAAGAAAAATTGATGACTACTAAAAGACTAAATCAAGAAAAGATGAAATAGATCTTGATGAAATTCTTGCATGATTAGAAGTAAAGATCACCATTATCATTTGCTTGCTTTATGAGCTTTATATTCTATCAAATGAGTGTGTAGAATGGACTCCTATGTGCTTACTTTATTAAAGAAGATATATGTTAAATAACCACCATATTTGAAAACACTCATTACAAATATGATAAAGCAATATATGATTTGAAACAAGCATCAAAAGCATGATATAAAAGCTTAAGCAACCTTTTTGATAGAAAGTAATAGTGATAAATCTATGCATCAAAAGAAGAATTTGTGATATCTTACTTGCTTAAAGTATACATTGATGATATCATTTTTGGTTCTACTAATGGAGATTTATATGAAGATTTTACTAAGCTCGTGCAAGGTGAGTTTGAAATATGTATGATGAATGAATTAATATTTTCTCTCAAACTCCAAATTAAGCCAAACAAGAAAGAGAATCTTCATTGACCAAAGTTAGTCCACAAGACAACTCTTATAGAAGATTGGCATGAAGAAGGTATGTCTATGACCCCATCTTGTAGAATTTGAAAAGGATGAGCAAAGTAGATATATTATTTTAAAGCTGTATTGAAGCATGATAGAATAATTATTTTATCATACAACTAGTAGACCAAATTATATGCTCATTATGTGCCCTTGTGCAAGACTTCAATCTAACTCTAATGATTCATAATATGAATTTTGATAGAAACAACTGTTTAAGATACATTGATTAAAACTTAGCTAACATGTCTTATTGATAATTATCTTAAGCAAACAGAATCTAAGCTAAATTGATTCTGAAAATAAAAAATTGATTTGACCTTGATAAATCTTCCTATTGCTTCACACGCTTGTCCTTGAACCTTCTTGGTTAATGAAACTATCTCTTAAGTTCAAGTGACATGTGTTTGCTTATATTTAGGCAATCTCTTGAGTAAAGTGACTCAACATTCAATTATTGTCATATCTTATGATTGAGTCACCTAGTTAAGAAATATGCTATATGCATGTTTTGTATCTTGAAGAAACTAATAACTTTCCTTCAAGAAAGAAAAGAATTTTGTTAATAATGCAGGATCCTTGAGCAAGAAAATGAGAGATTTCAACTTGAAGGATATCTCCATGTAAGATACAATAAACATTCACATGCAAACAAGAGAGAGGACCTTCTTCAGCCAAAAGTTCATACATAAGAAATCTAGTAGGTATTTGACTTGAAGAATGCATAATGAATCGGTAATTTTAGATACCTCTCTCATAAATTAGCTAAGCAAAGTCAATAACTTAAATCTTATTGTGGCATGATTAAAATCTTTAAATATTAATTTCTAGATATCATGTCTATATATGCATTAATTGACTTATACTTTTAGAAATTGTTTCATGGTTTGCTCAAACTAAAATATTTCTTTGCCTATATCATAACCATGAAATACACAAGTAAATGCTTAAAATTTTGATTTAAAATAACTTGTGAGAAGTTATGAATCCTTGAGCACAATGAAAATGTTGTTTGCATGATATACATCTATATGATACATAAGATTATTTCTTTATTCTGCTCTGTCATGTAAATTACTTGAGAATAACAAAAAGAGAGAGAGATAAAGAAAAGAAAATGGATATTATTCAAGAGAAGTAAAATCTAAGTAAAGGCAAATACTTCAATCTTAAGGAAAAGCAAAATAAGTATAATATATTCGGCACATTTGTGAAACTTGTGTGAGCATTCTTTTGGAAGGGATAAAATCCGTAATTAATTACACTTAAACAGGGAGAGTTTGAAGTAAACATTTTAACATTTCTATATTGCTCATCATAGGGATGGTGCCAATGGGGAGGCTAGTGGTAGTACCCGGCACTATTTGACCCAACTATTCGATGTAGGGTATATTAGGGACGGCACAAGAGGGAGGCTAGTGGTAGTACCTCGTGCCCCTTCCAACTGCACTGGATAGGGAGCAAATAGAGTATAAAGCATAAGAAAGTAAAAATGAAAGACAAAGTAAATAAAAGTATATAAGAAGAATCAAGTCAAATTTTTAATCACTTGAAAATACACTTTAAGGATGAAATCAGTGCAAGATTATATTTAAATAGGGGGAGTTTATTTGAAAAGAATTGATTTTGATCATTGACATGCTTGCTCTTAATATTTTAATGCATGACTTAACACATAATATATTTTGCATGTGGCATGATGTCTTGTATTATGGGTTCTCAATATTTTGTGATGCTCCATGCTTGGACAATTTGATTGAATATTTGAAATACTACATAAAATTTTTGTTTGGTATTATTGAAAAAAAATTCAGATTTGTCATTCACAATCATCGTTAAAATCTGATAGTTGAATAAATCTGTAAAAAGGAGAAGAGAAGTATATCTCTATATAGGCAAAATGAATTGAGTTTGTTTTATCCTTCAACTAGCCTAACCTTGGTATATAATGTTCTAATTTATACCAAAACTCAACATAAATACAAATATTCTGAATATGCTCTTATATGTTTGAAATATGTGTTTTCAATCGTAATGATTTAAGATGAGCTACAATGAAGAAGATACATATCTAAAATTATAATTATGAAAGCCTTCTTGGAATTTCTTATGAAAATTCAGAATCTGATTTTGTATAAAAGCTTAAACTTAACTTAAAAATGCTTATATCGTTACATCTTTGTAACCTTAGTTATATGCTTCAATGATCACGTCATTCAGGAGAATAACTCAATATGATTTCTAAATGAAAATTTTAATATAAGAAAAACAGAATTAATTTTGATGCCTTGGTTGATTGTCTCGATACGCATCCGAAACATATCTTTGCTTATCCTTAAAGTGTACTAATATTGGTCTAAATGATGTGTCTTTCAATGATCTTAATTGTAAACAAATATTTTTAAATATATAATTTTATTTTGATATTAAAAAGATTTATTGTGCTTCATGTATATATTGCTGAAAAACTATGATTAAGAAATTGAGTTCTATAAATATATATACTTCAATGATCATCTATATGTTTTTCTCTCCTACATTATTAAAGACTTCCATCAATATATATATATATATATATATATATATATATTATTAAGAGAGTGAATGATCTTAAGTCTAGAAACATTTCAGCTCACTCAAATGATTCTTAAAAGAAAGAAAATGTAAATGCTTTTGAAAGAATTTGAGCTTCAAATGAATCATTTTCTGATTAATATTTCAGTACATTTTCTCAAAGATTAAGAGGAAGCATAACTTGTTCTTGAAAGATTAAAAAGAGTGATTGCTATAAATTTTGAATAATTCTAGATCACTCTACATTCTTAATATTATAGAATAATTAAAGAAGAATGCATCTTTTGAGGGGGAGCTTTAGATATTCAATCTAAATGCATTCTGTATCTTATCCAAAATGTCACGTCCATTTGATGAATATTTTGAATGCTTTATGGATTGATTTTGATGAACCTCATTGTGTTGCATGACTTCATGAATACATAATAAGCTTGTACCTTGAGATGAGTTGTATAAAGGTTGTTTTATCTCAAAATTTGAGCTTTATGGAAATAGAATATATTGAACATATATTTTCGAGTTTGACAATTTTATTGGACACTATCTTCAAATTTTAAACTCTTAAATGGAATGAATAATTAAGGGGGAGAAAAAAAATTTTAGAGGGAGAGATCATATGGAACTTAATCGCATAAATCCATAACTAAACGAGAGAGAAAGAACACTGAATGAGAAGTGATCCTAATACTCTCCAATAAGTATCATCTGAAATTTAAATATACAAATCTTTATGATACACCTTGAGGCTTGTTATTTGGTTAATATATCTTATGCATAAATCATGGACCAAATTGCAATTCAAACAGTTGATCTTAAGAGCCTCCAGCTTAATGAAAAAGGGGGAGAATAATGTTGAATTTCATTGAGTATCTCTTAGAAAATCTATTTTGGAATTCACTAATGAGTTCTTATTGGCTTGCTCTTTAGAACTTCAATTTTGTGCCAATTCATTATTATATGTATCAAAATGTACTTATTTTTAAAGGAATAAAAGAACTTTGAAATCATACTTAATATATTGCTATTATACTCCAAAAAGAAAATTATTTCAATTGTTCTCATGTTGTTAAAATACTTAATATATTGGGCAAAAGATCTTAAATGAACAAGCTTTCATACTTATTATTAAAGAATGATTAGATTTTCATTCGTGCTTTCTTTGAATATCATTCTTGGTACTTCTTGAATTAACTTGAGAAAGTTTTCACCTACACTTGATTTGAAAACTATCTTTGGAACCACATTCGATGTGTTCTCATTATAATTGGCTCTGATCTATGCTCATTAATCTTTTTCTAACATTATTACCTTGAGTTATATGATTCATATTCTTGCAATAATTTGACATACAAATCAGAGTACAAAAAGAAAAAGAAATATTTGAGTATTCTTATCTTTGTGCTTAATGTTTCATTATCTTGCAACCTTTTTAATGTTGTCAAAAAGGGGGAGAAATATCTAAGTATATGCTCATAATGCTTTATGTTTTGAATTGAATACAAATTAGCTTAAATTGAAATATGTTGATTGTGTTACGCTGATTAAATCTAAAGCATTATCATGAAGTATGTTTTAAATATATATGTTTTCTACTTCATGCAACTTAGCTATGCATTAGTCCTAGAACACAATATATTTTATATTGCACATACTACAAGTTTTGTCATCATCAAAAAGGGGGAGACTGATGACCCAAAGATTGAGTTAAAGATTGATTTTGATGATCACAAAACCTTGAAGTATAATTACTAATGTTTGTGTTGCAAGAAGAAAAGATAATTTATTTTGCAAGGAACATAGCAAGTTGGAAAAATACAAGAAGGCCTCAAAAGCTCTCAAGAAAAGTTAGAAGAAAGCTACAATTTAATGGACCAAGTTTCAAGTTCAAAGGATTTAAGTTGGAGGAGCAAATTCAAAGAAAGATTCAAAAAAAATAGTCCTCGAGTCGACTCCGGAAAGTTTAGAGTCGACTCTGGCACTCTAGAGTTTCAAAAAACAGTACTCGAGTCGACTCCGGCACTTTACGAGTTGACTCCGACTGAGAACAAACAAAAAGATAGAAAGTTGATTTTCAGCGCTACAGTGATCTCGAGCCGACTCCAACTTCAGCGCTACAGTGTGGAGCCGACTCCCAGCTACAGTGTCGGCAGACTACTATTCACAGATCGACTCCTACTTCAGTCGAGTCGACTCCTACTTCAGTCGAGTCGACTCCTACTTCAGTCGAGTCGACTCGAGCACGCTGGGAGGCATAACGGCTAGTTTTTTTCTCGATTCCAACGGCTCTATTTTTGTCTCTAACGGCTAGATTTTTGTTTCCACTCTCTCTAAAGCTATAAAATCAAGAGAAGAGCTAGGGAAGAAGGTATGGAAGTGGGAGAGAACATTTAGGAAAGAGATTACAAGGGAAATCTTCCATAAGCACAAAAGGGCCATTCAAAGTAAAATAGAGAGAAGAAGAGCATCCAAGTGAATCCCAAAGCTTCCTCTCCATCCGTGTGCTGCCTCGGTGATCCTCTACTTCGTGCAAAATCAGAAGAGGGTTAAGGGAAGAAGAAGCCGAGTTCCTCCATCTACAAACTAGTTTGAAGGCTTCTTCTCTTTACTTTACTTATTTATATTTGCTATATTTGCTTATATGAGAAGCTTGTATTTGATTTAAACTCTTGTTCTAATATCTTGTAACTTGATTCAATCAAGGGATTGAATCAAGGGGTTAAGATTTGTTGGTGAGCCAAAGGGAAAACCAACGTTGTAAGGTTGTGGTTGGTGAGCCTTTGGAAAAACCAACTGGGTTGATTGTGAACCCGGAAAACAATCGTTGTAAGGTTGTGGTTGGTGAGCCTTTGGGAAAACCAACTGGGTTGGATTGTGAGCCCGTAAAAATAATCGGTTGGTTCTAGTCGGTGAGCCTGTGAAAACCGACCGAGTTCGTTGTGATCTCGCAAAACAACAAGTTGGGTTGTGAGCTTGTAAAACAACCGGCTGTAATCTGAGGGATTATAGTGAAATTCCCAAGAAGTCTTGGAAAGTGGATGTAGGTGCTGGATGCACCGAACCACTATTGTTGCCCAGTAGATACAACCCAAGAGGGGGGGTGAATTGGGTCTTTTAAAACTTTTATGCTACTTCTAAAACTTTTTGATTAACTATGCTAAGTTGTCTAGATGCACAGTGAAAGTTAAACTTAGCAAGGGTTTGATGTATAGACTTTGACTTGATTAAATTTGCTTGCAACTAAGGGATGTGCGGATAAGAATTAAGCAAGCAATTTATCTAAGTAAGTAAGTGTGTTAGTTAGACAATAACTAGAGGCATTACAAACACACAGGACATATAGTGGTTCGGTGCACTCCAGCACCTACATCCACTCCCCAAGACCTCTTGGGAATTTCACTATAATCCTACCGATTACAGCCGGTTGTTTTACAAGCTCACAACCCAACTTGTTGTTTTACGAGCGCACAACGAACTCGGTCGGTTTTCCCAGGCTCACCGACTAGAACCAACCCCGATTGTTTTTCCGGGCTCACAATCAAACCCTTACACGTTGGTTTTACCCTCGGCTCACCAACAAACCTAACACCGTTGGTTTTCCCTTTGGCTTACCAACAAACCTTAACCCCTTGATTCAATCCCTTGACTGAATCAAGTTACAAGATATTAAAACACAGTATAAAACAAAACAAAGCTTCTTAAACAAGCAAATATGACAATATAAACAAATAGAGTAAAGAGAAGCCCTCAACCGAGTTTTGAAGATGGAGGAGCTCGGCTTCTTCTTTACTTGACCCTCTTCTGATTTGGCACGATGTAGAGGATCACTGAGGCAGCACACGGATGGAGAGGAAGCTTTGGGATTCTCTTGGATGCTCTTCTTCTCTCTATTTCACTTTGAATGGCCCTTTTGTGCTTATGGGAGATTTCCCTTGTAATCTCTTTGGAATCTCTTTCCTAAATGATCTCTCCCACTTCCATAAGTTTTCCCCTAGCTCTCTTCTTGTTTTTATAGCTTCAGATGGCGTGGAAACAAGAATATAGCCGTTAGAGACAAGAAAAAGAGCCGTTGGACACAGTCTGCATTTTCTGACAATGTTACCGTTGGGATCGGAGTCGACTCGCGCGATCAGGAGTCGGCTCGCCTGTTGCAGGAGTCGGCTCGTGTTTTACCGGAGACGACTCGGCCACTGTTCCAGATTTGAATTAATGTGCTTGCCTCGACTGGGAGTCGACTCGTCTTAACCTGGAGTCGACTCGCCAACTTCTGGAGCTGACTTGGCAATTTCGGAGTCGGCTCATCCACTGAAGTCCGTGGATCCAATTTTGAATTTTGTCCTCTCGAGTCGACTCGACTCGAATCTCAGAGCCCGAACTCCCGATCCTCTGTCTTATGGCTCATCCAGTCTTGGAGTCGACTCGAACTTCCTTGGAGTCGACTCGGCTCTCAGTTTGCAAAACACAGCCTTCTGCCATCTTGGTGTAGCGCTGCCTTGGAGTCGACTCGAGCTGTCTGGGAGTCGACTCGAATCTCAGAGGCAGTAACTTGGTTTTCTGTCTGTTGATGGTCGCGGAGTCTCGGAGTCGACTCGTGCAATGCGGGAGTCGACTCGAATCTCAGAGTCCCAAAAATGCTCTCTGACTTTTTCTTTGTGTTCCGCTGAGAGTCGACTCTTGCTTTCTTTGGAGTCGACCTACCAACCATCGGAGTCGACTCGCGTTCCACTGGAGTCGACTCGAAGACTGTTCTTTTGAATTTTTCTTTTGATTTTACTCCTCCAATTTGAATCCTTTGAACTTTGAACTTGTGCCAATAAATTGTAGCTTTCTTCCAACTTGAGAGCTTTGGAGGCCTTCTTGTGTTCTTCCAATTTGCTATGTTCCTTGCAAAATAAATATCTTTCTCCTTGCAACATAAACATTAGTATCTATACTTCAAGGTTTTGTGATCATCAAAATCAATCTATGAATCAATCTTTGGGTCATCAATCTCCCCCTTTTTGATGATGACAAAACTTGGAGTATATGCAATATAAAAGATATTGATTTCTAGAAGTAATACATAGCTAAGTTGCATGAAGTGGAAAACATATATATGTAAAAACATACTTCATGATAATGCTTTAGATTTAATCATCTTAACACAATCAACATATTTCAATTTAAGCTGATTTGTATTCAATTCAAAATATAAAGCATTATGAGCATATACTTAGATATTTCTCTCCCTTTTTGACAACATCAAAAAGGTAGTGAAACATTAAGCACAAAGATCAGAATACTCAAATAAGATTAATCATATATGAATCATATATGAATTATATAACTCAAGGCAATAATATTAGAATCAGATTAATGAGTATAGATCAGAGCCAATTAAGATAATTTCAGAGCAAAAACACATCGAATGTGATTTCAAGAAGATTTCTAATTTGATACCACAGATAGTTTTCTAATTAAATGTAGGTGGAATCTTTCTTAAGTTAATTCAAGAAGTACCACAAATGATATTCAAGAAAAACACGAATGGAAATCTAACCTCTCTTCAATAATAAGTATGAAAGCTTGTTCATTTAAGATCTTTTGCCCAATCTATTAAGTATTTTATCAACATGAGAGCAATTTAATTAATTTTCAGAGTAAAAGATCAAAACTTATATACTTGAAAGACATATCATCATGTTGGATCATTAATTTTTAATGACTTCAAAGTTCTTTTATGATAATAAGAGCATTGGGGCACAAGTACCAAAATATGCAGTTTTTGATACATCTTAGAGCTCTTTTACAAACTTTCTTTTATTCTTTTAGAAAATAAGCACAATTTGATATATATATATATAGAGATATGAATTGGCACAAAATTGAAGTTCTAAAGAGCAAGCCAATTAGGATTCATTAGTGAGTTTCAAAATAGATTTTCTAAAAGATACTCAGGCAAAATCAACATATCATTCTCCCCCTTTTTCATTAAATTAGACGCTCTTAAGATCAACTATTTGAATTGCAATTTGGTTCATGATTTATGCATAAGATATATTAACCAAATAACCAGCCTCAAGGTGTATCATAAAGTTTTTCAGATTTAAATTTCAGATGATACATATTGGAGAGCATTAGAATCATTTTTCATTTAGTGTTCTTTCTCTCTCCTTTAGTTATAGATTTATGCGATTAAGTTCCATAAGACCTTTCCTCCTGAAATTTTCTTTCTCCCCCTCAATTGATCATTCCATTTAAGAGTTTAGAAACCTAAGATAATGTTCAATAAGATTGTCAATCTCAAAAATATATTTCAGCTTATTTTCATAAGACTCAAGGTTTGAGATAAGACAACCTTTATAGAACTTATCTCAAGGAAATTAAAGCATGTCTTGCAATATAAGGAGGTTCATCAAAATCAATCTATAAAATTCAAAGTATGCATCAAAATAAAGTGTCTTTGGGATAGGATACTGAATATCTAAAGCTCCCCCCTCAAAAGATGCATTCTTCTTTAATCATTTTAAATTGTTGAATTTCAGATTTTAGTGATAAACGTGAATAACACTGAAATTCTGTAATATCGAGAATGTAGAGTAATCTAGTATTATTCCAAAATTTGTAGTAATTACTCTTTCTAATCCTTTACGAACAAGTTATGCTTTCTCTTAATCTTAGAGAAAATGTATAGAAATATTACTCAGAAAATGATTCATTTGAAGCTCAATTTCTTTCAAAAGCATTTACATTTTCTTTCTTTTAGAGTCATTTGAGTGAACTGAAATATTTCTAGTTTTAAGATCATTCACTCTATTGATGGAAGTCTTTAATAATGTAGGAGAGAAGAACATATAGATGATCATTGAAGTATATCTATTTATAGAACTCAATTTCTTAATTATAGTTTTTCTGCAATGGATACATGAAGCACAATAAATCTTTTTAATATCAAAATAAGATCATATATTTAGAAATTTTTGTTTGCAATCAAGATCTTCGAAAGACACATCATTTGGACCAATATTAGTATACTTTGAAGATAAGAAATGATATGTTTCGGATGCGTATCGGAGCAATCAACCAAAGGCATCAGAATTAATTCTATTTTTCTTACATTAAGATTTTATTTAGAAATCATATTGAGTCTAAGCTTGTATACAAAATCAAATTCTGAATTACATAGGATTTTCAATTGAGACTTTCAAAATCATAATTTGAGATATGTATCTTCCACATTATGGCTCATCTTAAATCATTAAGATTGAAAATGTATATTTCAATAATATTAGAGCACTTTCAGAATCTTTGTATTTAATTTTGAGTTTTGATACAAAATGGAGGATATTTTAACAAGTATTAGGATATTATGTATCAAAGTTAGGCAAGTAGAAAGATAGATCAAGATTAATTCATTCTGCCTAAATAGAGATATCTTTCTCTTCTCCTTTTTTACAAATTTATTTAACTTTCAGATTTTAAAGATGATTGTGAACGACAAATCTGAAATTTCTTTTCAATAATACCCAAAAATTTATGCAGTATTTCAAACATTCAATTAAATTATCTAAGCATGGAGCATTACAAAATATTGAGAACCCATAATTCAAAACATCATACCATATGCACACTATATTAAGTGTTAAGTCATACATTAAAATAATAAGAACAAGCATGTCAAGGATCAAAATCAATTCTTTTCAAATAAACTCCCCTTATTTAAACATTATCTTGCACTGATTCCATCCTTAAAGTGTGTTTTTCAAGTGATTAAAAATTTGACTTGATTATTCTTTTATTTACTTTGTTTTTCATTTATAACTTTCTTATGCTCTATACTCTATTTGCTCCCTATCCGGTGGAGTTGGGAAGGGGCACGAGGTACTACCACTAGCCTTCCTCTTGTGCCGTCCCTAATATGTTCTACACCGAATAGTTGGGTCAAATAGTGCCGGGTACTACCACTAGCCTCCCCATTGGCACCATCCCTATGATGAGCAATATAGAAAGGTTAAAATGTTTACTTCAAAAACCCTCTCTATTTAAGTGTAATTAATTACGAATTTTATCTCTTCCAAAAGAATGCTCACACAAGTATCACAAATGTGCCGAATATATTATGCTTGTTTTTGCTTTTCCTTAAGATTGAAGTATTTGCCTTTGCTTAGATTTTACATCTCTTGAATAATATCCATTTTTCTTTTCTTTATCTCTCTCTCTTTTTGTTATTCTCAAGTAATTTACATGAAAGAGTAGAATAAAGAAATAATCTTATGTATCATCTAGATGTATATCATGCAAACAATATTTTCATTGTACTCAAGGATTCATAATTTCTCACAAGTTATTTTAAATCAAAATTTTAAACATAAACTTGTGTATTTCATGGTTATGACATAGGCAAAGATATATTTTAGTTTGGGCAAACCATGAAATAATTTCTAAAAATATAAGTCAGTCAATACACATATAGACATGATATCAAAAATTAATAATTAAAGAATTTAATCATGCCATAATAAGATTTAAGTTACTGACTTTGCTCAACTAATTTGTGAGAAAGGTATCTAAATTACCTATTCATTATATGTTCTTCAAGCCAAACTAGATTTCTTATGTGTGAACTTTTGGCTGAAGAAGATCCTCTCTCTTGTTTGCATGTGAATGTTTAGTGCATCTTACATGAAGATATCCTTCAAGTTGAAATTTCTCATTTTTCTTTCTTGAAGGAAGGTCATTAGTTTCTTTAAGATACAAAGCATTCATCCAACATATATATATATATATATTTTTAAACTAGACTCAATATAAGATATGACAATAGTTGCATGTTGAGTCACTTTACTCAAGAGATTGCCTAAATATAAGCAAGCACATAACATTTGAACTAAAGAGATAGATTCATTAACCAAGATAGTTTAAGTCAATTTAGTTTAGATTCTATTTGCTTAAGATAATTATCAATAAGATATGTTAACTATGTTTTAATCAATTTATCTTAAACATTTGTTTCTATCAAAATTCAGATTATGATTTATTTGTTATCAATAAAATATGATTAATTAAAGTTAGATTGAAGTCTTGCACAAGGTCACATAATGAGCATACAATTTGGTCTACTAGCTGTAAAATAATTATTCTATCATGCTTCAATACAGCTTTAACACAATAGATCTACTTTGCTCATCCTTTTCAAATTCTACAAGATGGGGTCATAGATATACCTTCTTCATGCCAATCTTCTATAAGAGTTTTCTTGTGGACTAACGTTGGTCAATGAAGATCCCCTTTCCTGTTTGTCTTAATTTGGAGTTTGAGAGAAGATGTTAATTCATTCATCATATTTCAAACTCACTTTGCAATATAACTCTTCATTAGTAGAACCAAAAATGATGTCATCAATGCATACTTTGAGCAAATAAGATATCACAAATTCATCTTTTTGATGCATAGATTTATCACTATTGCTTTCTATCAAAAAGGTTGCTTAAGCTTTTATATATCATGCTTTTGATGCTTGTTCTAAATCACATATTGCTTTATCATATATGTAATGTGTATTTTTGAATATGGTGGTTATTTTTCATAGATCTCCTTTTTAATGAAGTAACCACATAGGAGTGACTTCTACACATTCATTTGACAGAATATAAAGCTCATGAAGCAAGCACATGATAATGATGATCTTTACTTCTAATCATGCAAGAATCTTTATCAAGATCTATTTCCTCTTTTCTTGATTTAGTCTTTTAGTAGTCATCAATTTTTCTTCATTAAGTGCATATGTAAAAGATTAACCCATATAATTTGATTTTAGTATTTTGATAATAAATCATTGGTCTCATAAAGAATAAAATGAATTGATACTTCTACAACTAGAATTTTTCATGAATGTTCTATATGCATTGCTTGATGAATGATATCCAAGAATAGAAGTATCTTTATCAGATTTGGCATTATTTTCATAATAACATGTACGACTGAAAAATATGAAAGATATGCAATGGTTCATTTTCCATTTTTCAGAAGATCAAAATTTTCATCAAAAATAGAAATCATATGTATGACAAGCAGTGATGATAGTCTTTTTAAAAATTATTTAAGTAGATGACTATCATACATAATTGTCTTTTTCATTTCTTCAAGAATTCTATTAATCCTATTTTGCTTATGGTGTCCTTGGTGCTGAAATCATTGGATTTAATATTATTTTCTGTATAACCTTTATCAGTGATTTTGGTTTTCAATACTGTGCCATGATCTTCACAGTTTGGAAACCTTTATCATTTGAACCACTTTTACAAGATTTAGTAAATACAGAAAAATACTTCAGTTTTATTTTTCAAGAATAAATCCAATGTAAGCTTTTGAAAAACTTGGAGTTGGAAACAACATCTTTAGATTTAGAAATGATTTTTGTTTGTTTCCTTAGTTAGCATGCATAGCAAAAACTTGACCTTTAAGTAGATAATCTAAGTAAGCCTATGGCAAAGGTCTTTTGAGATTAAGTACATACTAGCATGAGTTGATTTTATATGCCAAGGATGGTTTCTTGGTATTCATAGTGCATATATTCAAAAGCATACCAAGTACACATTATCTATGATCAATAAACAATAATGCCATGGATAATAACTCTCAATCAAGCATATAGAGAATTCATAGAGTTATTCTTAATAAATTGATTAATCATTTAGCAACTTATCCAATAGTGAGTAAAGTATACTAAAAAATGAAGAGATTTGATTATATTTCCAAAAGTATTTTCTATATCACAAAATTGATCACTACTAGCAAATCATATCAAATACTAAAGCCACAAATAATGATGAGATGCAAGAATTACTGATTTCATTATTATTTTTATTAATAACTTTTTAAGTTTCTTTATGTTCCATAGGTACCTTGGTACACCTATGTGTACATCCTCATTTTCTCATTTTGGGTACCCAAGCTTGCTTGAGTCCTTGAGAGTTTAGGACATATGGTTCCTTTTGGAACCCATATCTGTTTAATAGTAATGAACTTTACCATTTGATTTAATTATACTAGAACGATAGGTAAGTTGTTATTCCCATTCTTTTCATGTTTGAAATAAGTTATCTTATTTAATGGTTTTGCTTGGTGAATTGATAACCTTTTTCTTTAGGGATTCATTGCTAAGTGAAGGAGTTAAGCCAAATTTTGATTTATTAAAATCTGCATGTTGGCTTTCAAACATCATTTTTAATCTTTCTGAACTTACAGTAAATTTGTTAATAAAAGACTTCAATTGGTTAATTTCTTTACTTAAGTTTTGATTTTCTTTAATTAAATTCTGATTTTTTCTGAATTAATTGTTCTGAATTTAACCTTAAAATTTCATTTTCAGAATTTAGTTTATCTTGTATTTCATCATTAGAATTTCTTTCTTTTGAAATTTTCAGATTTAGTTTCTTAAGATTTTTATTCTTCACAGCTAATTTTCTACATTCACCATACAAATCATGAAAAGCATTTAATAATTCATCATAAGAGAATTCTTCTTGAAAATCATTTGAGGTAAGAGTAGATTCAGATTTACCTTGTCTTCTTGTGCCATAAAGCACGAGTTAGTTACCTCTTGTAGTTCCTTGGAGCTAATATCATCATTGTTGCTTCCTAACTTTTAATTTCTTGCTTGACTCTTTCTTGGTCAAGGCTTTCTTCCTTTTATCTCTTTCTTCCTTTCTTCTTGCTTCCTCTTTTTCTTTGTCTTTAGGAAGCTGATTTGCCTCGGAGTCGACTCGGACCTTATTGGAGTCGACTCGACTAACTTGGGAGTCGACTCTGAGCTACTTGGAGTCGACTTGACTGAGGGAGATTCATCATCCTTTTCTGCAGTCTCATTGTTAGTATATAATTGAAGCATATGAGAGCTAATCTGAGATTTATCATAAATATTTTCTAAAGTATCCCAGATCTCCTTAGCAGATAAAGCATTGCAGAAATTTCATTAAACTTTGTTTCTTGAATAGCACAATATAATATGTTCATAGCATTAGCATTTAATTGTGCTAAGTCCTTCTCATTAATATGAGAGAGTGTGTGAAGGTCATTTATTATGATTTCCATAGATAGTAGTCTTGTGATTGAATGAAAATGCTCATGCGTATTTTTCAATGTGGGTAGTTTATACCATTAAACAGTGGAGGTGTATCAATTGATTGTCCTCTCCTAGAAAACTATCTATTTGAGTTGTCATGATCTTTGGCTCTAGTCGGTTAAGACTACAAATAATATTTGAGCACCTGCTCTGATACCACTTGTTGCCCAGTAGATACAACCCAAGAGGGGGGGGTGAATTGGGTCTTTTAAAACTTTTATGCTACTTCTAAAACTTTTTGATTAACTATGCTAAGTTGTCTAGATGCACAGTGAAAGTTAAACTTAGCAAGGGTTTTGATGTATAGACTTTGACTTGATTAAATTTGCTTGCAACTAAAGGATGTGGCGGATAAGAATTAAGCAAGCAATTTATCTAAGTAAGTAAGTGTGTTAGTTAGACCAATAACTAGAGGCATTACAAACACACAGGAACATATAGTGGTTCGGTGCACTCCAGACCTACATCCACTCCCCAAGACCTCTTGGAAATTTCACTATAATCCTACCGATTACAGCCGGTTGTTTTACAAGCTCACAACCCAACTTGTTGTTTTACGAGCGCAACAACGAACTCGGTCGGTTTTTCCCAGGCTCACCGACTAGAACCAACCCCCGATTGTTTTCCCGGGCCTCACAATCAAACCCTTACACGTTGGTTTACCCTCGGCTCACCAACAAACCTAACACCGTTGGTTTCCCTTTGGCTTACCAACAAACCCTTAACCCTTGATTCAATCCTTGACTGAATCAAGTTACAAGATATTAAAACACAGTATAAAACAAACAAGCTTCTTAAACAAGCAAATATGACAATATAAACAAATAGAGTAATAGAGAAGCCCTCAACCGAGTTTTTGAAGATGGAGGAGCTCGGCTTCTTCTTACTTGACCCTCTTCTGATTTGGCACGAGTAGAGGATCACTGAGGCAGCACACGGATGGAGAGGAAGCTTTGGGATTCTCTTGGATGCTCTTCTTCTCTCTATTTCACTTTGAATGGCCCTTTTGTGCTTATGGGAGATTTCCCTTGTAATCTCTTTGGAATCTCTTTCCTAAATGATCTCTCCCACTTCCATAAGTTTTCCCTAGCTCTCTTCTTGTTTTTATAGCTTCAGATGGCGTGGAAACAAGAATATAGCCGTTAGAGACAAGAAAAAGAGCCGTTGGACCACAGTCTGCATTTTCTGACAATGTTACCGTTGGGATCGGAGTCGACTCGCGCGATCAGGAGTCGGCTCGCCTGTTGCAGGAGTCGGCTCGTGTTTTACCGGAGACGACTCGGCCACTGTTCCAGATTTGAATTAATGTGCTTGCCTCGACTGGGAGTCGACTCGTCTTAACCTGGAGTCGACTCGCCAACTTCTGGAGCTGACTTGGCAATTTCGGAGTCGGCTCATCCACTGAAGTCCGTGGATCCAATTTTGAATTTTGTCCTCTCGAGTCGACTCGACTGTCCTGGGAGTCGACTCGAATCTCAGAGCCCGAACTCCCGATCCTCTGTCTTATGGCTCATCCAGTCTTGGAGTCGACTCGAACTTCCTTGGAGTCGACTCGGCTCTCAGTTTGCAAAACACAGCCTTCTGCCATCTTGGTGTAGCGCTGCCTTGGAGTCGACTCGAGCTGTCTGGGAGTCGACTCGAATCTCAGAGGCAGTAACTTGGTTTTCTGTCTGTTGATGGTCGCGGAGTCTCGGAGTCGACTCGTGCAATGCGGGAGTCGACTCGAATCTCAGAGTCCAAAATGCTCTCTGACTTTTTCTTTGTGTTCCGCTGAGAGTCGACTCTTGCTTTCTTTGGAGTCGACCTACCAACCATCGGAGTCGACTCGCGTTCCACTGGAGTCGACTCGAAGACTGTTCTTTTGAATTTTTCTTTTGATTTTACTCCTCCAATTTGAATCCTTTGAACTTTGAACTTGGGCCAATAAATTGTAGCT
>NW_024069182.1:0-63397 GCF_009389715.1 Phoenix dactylifera
CGTAAAGTGCCGAGTCGACCCCAGATAAAGTAAAAAGTAAAATCCTGTAGGTGAGACGTCTCTCGCTGTAGCGGAGACGTCCCCGGAGCGCCTGGGACGCGACTGACAGCTTTTCAGGTTTGATTTGAATTTCAAATCTTCTCTTTTCTCTAACGGCTATATTTGCTTTTTGGGCTATAAAAGGGAGGTCTTAAGTGCTTCTCAACAACTCTTCACCAACCCAAAAGCAAAATCATTCAAGAGAGAAGTTTGAAAGAAAAGCTCAAGGGAGTGAGTGCATCCAAGGAAGGAAATCAAGTACTTTCAAGTCTCCCAAGTGATTTCAAGCTCAACCACTCTCGCGCGCTCGGGAATCAAAGCTCACACTCAACCCTACGCGGTCTACCTTGGAAGAATCAACATCTCCCACGCTTCCAACGGCAAAAAGATTCTTCCGGGTTTCATTGTTCATAAGTGCTATATTTGCTTTCTAGAGCTTTTATATTCTTTTGTACACTCTTTTATCGTGGTGCTTGTTCAAGTCAAGGGACTTGGAACAAGGGAAAGGCGTCCCAAGCCTAAGAGAAATTGGGGGTTTAGGGTTTGTTGTGAGCCCGGTGTAAAACAACGAGTTGGGTAGTGAACTCGCAAAACTACCGTACTGTAATCTTGGATTATAGTGGAAATACCCAAAGGCGCTTTGGGGAGTGGATGTAGGAGCAGTGAAGGCTCCGAACCACTATAAAACCGTGTGCTTGTGGTTGTCTTCTCTTATCCCTTTATCCTTGCTTTAGTTTATATATTTGTGTGTTTTAATCTTAAATTAGTCAAAAAGTTTTTTAAAACACCCAATTCACCCCCTCTTGGGTGACCATCTTTGGGCAACAGAGAGCATGAGATATATAAAGTGGAATGGAATAAGAGTTAGTGTACCTGGAGATCACCTAGGTCCTGTTTATATAGAAGTGAAGGCGCAATGCCATTACCTAAAAAGGATGGATGTGCTGCAACTGTGAACATATCGTAACCATCCAAATTGTATGGGATGAGCTATAACCATATGGCAACATGCTTCATAAGCACACAAGGTTTTAACCGCCCTTTTTAATGGGCTTTAACTACTGTGGAGTAATTGATTATAACCCTATTTGATTTTGATGAGCACAAAGCAATTGAGTATATTTTATGTTATACTAATGAATTCAATCCAGTATCTCAGGCAAAATTTGTGAGAATCTTCTTTTGAGTGCATGTGGAAATCAGCTTAAGTCAAAGGCTGAAACTCGAGTCGACTCCGGAGGATTACGAGTCGACTCCAAGTGTTTCAGATGTTCTGGCATAGGCTCGAGTCGACTCCGGCACACTGCGAGTCGACTCCGACTGAGAACAGACAGCAGGACAGAAAGATGAATCTCAGACCCTGTCACCGAGTCGACTCCTGAAGAATTCGAGTCGACTCCGATGCTTGCCGAGTCGACTCCCGATAGTTCCGAGTCGACTCCAAGGAGTAACAGACAGAAAGACAGAGAAGTGGTTTCTGGACCCTGTTATCGAGTCGACTCTAGAAGAATTCGAGTCGACTCCTAAACAAGCAAGAGTCAACTCTCAAAGAAAAGCAAGACTAAAAGTCAGAGAACCAACTTTGAGCTCTGAGAGCCGAGTCGACTCCAAGACGATCCGAGTCGACTCCGAGGCAGTTCAACTCCAAAGACAGAAGATCAGTTTTTGTTGCCCAGATAGACAACCCAAGAGGGGGGGTGAATTGGGTTTTAAAATAATTATTGCAATTAAAAGGTTTGTGAATAACTAATTAATACTTTTTGCAAGTGGATTAATTAGATGCTATGTGCAGTGAATGAAGTGAAAGTAAAAGACAACAAAGCAATCACAAACACAAGGAAATTTATAGTGGTTCGGAGCTAACCCTTGCTCCTACGTCCACTCCCCAAGCCTCACTTGGGAATTCACTATAACCCCTCGGATTACAGCCGGTTGTTTTACAAGCTCACAACCTAACTTGTTGTTTTACGAGATCACAACGAACTCGGTCGGTTTTCCCAGGCTCACCGACTAGAACCACCCGATTGTTTTTCCGGGATCACAATCAAACCCTTACACCGTTGGTTTCAACCTAGGCTCACCAACAAACCTTTACACCCTTGATTCAATTCCCTGATTGAATCAAGTAAGGAACAAATGGTTTGAAAAACAAACAGAAAAATAAAGCTTCTTAACAAGCAGATATTCAGCGATATAAATAAGAGAGAGTTAAGAGCCCTCAAACAAATTTATGAAGATGTAGAGGAGGGCTTCTTGAACTCGGGGTCTCCTCTTGAGTGTCTCGAAGACTTGATGACTGAAGGAGACTTCTTTAATGCTGGGAAAGAGTTGGTTGGATGGAGTTTAATGCCCCTCTTCCTTCTTTTCCGTGTATTCCTCAATTGGTAGTAGAGATTTCTTGTTTTTTTTGAATGGAATGTCACTTCTCTACCTTGCTACAGTTTCTATGGCTATTTAAGCCATTCCCCATGGAAACTAGCCGTTAGACACAATCTACTAGCCGTTCTGGCACATTCTGCACATCCTGACAATGTTTCCATTGGGATCGGAGTCGACTCGCGCGATCTGGAGTCGACTCGGCTGCTGCAGGAGTCGACTCATGCTTTTCTGGAGTCGGCTCGGCAACTGTTCTGGATTTGAATTAAAGTGCTGTCTCGACTGGGAGTCGACTCGACTTAACCCGGAGTCGACTCCCCAATGTCCGGAGCTGACCTGGCACTTTTGGAGTCGACTCATTCCAAGGAATCCAGAGATGTATTCTTCAAGTTTGCTCACTCGAGTCGACTCGAAAATTCTGGGAGTCGACTCGGCACTCAGAGTCCGAACTCCCGATCTTCTGTCTTTTGACTCGTGCCGTCTCGGAGTCGACTCGAACTGTTTCGGAGTCGACTCGGCTCTCAGTATCCGAAAAACAGTCTTCTGTCTTTTGGGGTTGCGCTGTCTTGGAGTCGACTCGAACTGTCTTGGAGTCGACTCGCCTCTCAGAGACGAAAATACCGTCTTCTGTCTTTTTGGGGTCACGCTGTCTTGGAGTCGACTCGGACTTTGCGGGAGTCGACTCGGCTCTCAGTGTCCGAAATATGCTCTCTGACTTTTGCCATGTATCACACTGGGAGTCGACTCTCGCTTCCTTAGGAGTCGACCTGCCAACCATCGGAGTCGACTCGAGTTCCTCAAGAGTCGACTCGGCTCTCAGGGTCCAAAATAGCTTCTCTGTCTTTCTGTCTGTTACTCCCTGGAGTCGGCTCGTGCTATCCTGGAGTCGACTCGGCAAGCATCGAAGTCGACTCGCGCTCTTCAGGAGTCGACTCGTTGACAGGTTCTGAGATGGATCTTTCTGTCCGTCTGTCTGTTCTCAGTCGGAGTCGACTCGTAATGTACAGGAGTCGACTCGAGCCTGTGCCAGTGCTTCTGATACGCTTGGAGTCGACTCGTAATCTTCCGGAGTCGACTCGAGTCTCAGACTTTGGTTCAAATTGAGTTCTTTACTTATCCAAAATGTATTGAACCAAATCTAGAAACACTTAACTATAAATTTACAAGTATTTGACTGAAACACTAGATTGAATTCATTAGTACAATATAAGATATACTCAAATGCTTTGAGCTCAACAAAATCAAATAGGGTTATAATCAATCACTCCACAGTTTTTAGGCTCTGAGAGCCAAGTCGACTCCAAGACGATCCGAGTCGACTCGAGGCAGTTCAACTTCAAAAGACAGAAGATCGGTTTTTTCCGTCTCTGAGAGGCGAGTCGACTCCAAGAGAATCCAAGTCGACTCGAGGAAGTAAACCTGAAAGAAAGATCTCTGGAATCCTGAGAACGAGTCATCTCCGGAGGGCCGAGTCATCTCCGGATACTGGCGAGTCGACTCCAAGTTTGGGCGAGTCGACTCCAAACGGGACAGCACTTTAATTCAAATCCTAAACATAGGGGAATCGTCTCCAGCAAATCATGAGTTGACTCCAGCAACAGCCGAGTCGACTCCAGATCGAGCGAGTCGACTCCGATCCCAACGGACACATTGTCAGGAGTTGCAGATTGTGCAGAACGGCTCTAAATTGGTGTTTAACGGCTAGTTTTCAAAGTGGACTGCTTAAATAGCCAGAGTGAATAGTAATAGACATCAAGAGAGAGATTCCATTCAAAAAAAAGTGATTTCACCTACCAAAGGCTCTCAAGAGAAAATACAAGAGAAAGAAGGAAGAAGTGCATTGAACTCCATCCTACAAACGCTTTCCACGCATTCAAGGCTCCCCTTCTGACAGCAAATCTTCAGCACACTCAAAGAGGAGTCTCAGAGTTCGAGAAGCCCCTTCTTCCCTTTCCAAAATTGTTTGAGGGCTTCTAACTCTACTTTATTCATATTGTTCATATTTCTTTTTAAGAAGCTATCCTTGTACTCTTTCCAAACTGTTTCTCTTACTTGATTCAATCAGGGGATTGAATCAAGGGTGTTAAGGTTGGTTGGTGAGCCGAGGGTAAAACCAACGGTGTAAGGTTCGATTGTGATCCCGGAAAAACAATCGGGTGGTTCTAGTCGGTGAGCCTGTGAAAACCGACCGAGTTCGTTGTGATCTCGTAAAACAACAAGTTGGGTTGTGAGCTTGTAAAACAACCGGCTGTAATCCAAGAGATTATAGTGAACTCCCAAGTGAAGCTTGGGGAGTGGACGTAGGAGCAAGGGTTAGCTCTGAACCACTATAAAATTCTTGTGTTTGTGATTGGTTCATTGTCTCCTCCATCCCCTTCATTCACTACATATAGCAAACTAATTAATCCACTTGCAATAAGGTTTAATTAGTTACTCATTATCTTTTTATTTGTAATAATCACTTAAAACCCAATTCACCCCCCCTCTTGGGTAGTCTCTTGGGCAACAAGTGGTATCAGAGAAGGAACTCTTATATCAAAAGAGTAAAAGATCAAAATGACAACCCCATTTGGATCTTCTCTTATTGAAGGGCAATCCACCCATAGACCTCCATTCTTCAATGGAACCGACTACACCTATTGGAAGGCTAGGATGAGGATATTTATCCAAGCTCAAGATTATGAGATTTGGAGCACCATAGTTAATGGACCATTCATTCCTTCAATTTTTGTAGATGGTATTACTATGCCCAAACTTGAAAAAGATTGGGATGACAATGATATAAGGAAGGCACAACTAAATGCCAAAGCAATGAATGTGCTTTATTGTGCCTTAGACCGCAATGAATTCAATAGAGTCTCTACTTGCAATTTTGCAAAAGAGATATGGGACAGACTTGAGGTGACCCACGAGGGCACGAATCAAGTCAAGGAATCTAAAATAAACATGCTAGTTCATAAGTATGAACTATTTAAAATGGATTCTAATGAAACTATCACTTGCATGTTTACTAGATTTACTGATATTGTCAATGGTTTAAAAAGTCTTGGCAAAAGCTATGCTAACAGTGACCTTGTCAGGAAAATTCTTCGATCTTTGCCAAGATCATGGAAAGCCAAACTAATGGCAATCCAAGAAGCCAAGGACTTGAACAAGCTGCCACTTGAGGAGCTTCTTGGATCCCTTATAACGCATGAGCTCACGATGAAACAACACAGCGAAGAAGAATCCTCTCATAAGAAAAAGGGAATAGCCCTCAAATCTACTTCTTCTAACAAAGATCCATCTTGCAGTAGCAGCAGCGAAGAAGAAGATAATGAGGAAGACGATGACGAGGCTCTTCTCATGCGAAAGTTCAAAAAATTCATTAACCGGAAGAAGTCCTTTCATCAGAGGAGAGGTCCTCAAGTTCCTACAACAAGGATAAAGGTAAGAAAAGGAAAAATGAAGAAATCGGATGCTATGAATGCAAGAAGTCGGGACATTTCAGAGTTGATTGTCCCTTACTGAAGAAGGGCAGCAAATATAAGAAAAGAAAGTCCTCGTCTCCACTTTGACGGACTCCGATTCATCATCATCATCATCAGATGAGTAACAAGAGGAAAAGGCCAACTTTTGTTTTATGGCGAATGAAATTGAGGTAACATCTGAAACACATTTAGATTTTACCTTTGATGAATTGTATGATGCTTTTAATGAACTAATGGATGAATATAAGTCAATAAATCTTAAGAATAAAGAACTAAAGCTAACTAATCAATCTCACTTACATAAATACGATAAATTAATTAAGGACAAGAATTTTATCATTAAAAAAATTTGGAACTTAAGACAAACAACCAAATGTTAATTCAAAAAACTAATACCTTAATTAAAGATAACGAAAAACTAACCAAGAAAATTTCAGAACTTAAAAACGGTAAACAAACTATAAAAGATAATCTCACAAAAGACTTAAGCATACTAAAAACAGAAAAACAAAAGCTAACAAAAGAACTTGAAAGATACAAACCTATTGTTGAAAAGTTTACATATAGTTCTGAAAAATTGGAAATGATACTTAATAATCAACGAGCTGTATTTAATAGAGCTGGTTTAGGGTATAATCCTAAGAATAAGTAAAAGCTCCTTAGAAACTTTTTTGTGAAAGCAGGGGAAAGTAAAACTAAGAATATAACCTGTTTTTGCTGTGGAAAAGTAGGACATAAAGCTAATGTGTGTGACCATAGGAAAGTAGAAGTTAAAAGAAAAATTAAAAAGATTTGGGTTCCAAAAGGAACCAACATTACTAACCTTGAAGGACCCAAGAAAACTTGGGTACCTAAAATTGTATGATTTCCTTGTGTAGGAGTGTCTTGCAGCCAAAGTCGACAAAAACTGTTGGTACTTGGATAGTGGCTGCTCAAGACACATGACGGATGACAAGAAGTAATTCTTCACCCTAGAGCCTAAAAGGGGAGATGCTGTGACATTTGGAGACAATAACCAAGGTCACATCGTTGGTATAGGTAAAGTACAAATCACCTCTTCAACCTTTGTTGATAATGTACGATTTGTAGATGGTCTTAAGCATAACTTAGCGTAAGTCAATTTGTGATAGAGATTTTGATGTTTCTGGTTTAAGCCAACGCTATGCATCATAACCAACTCAATTGACAATAGCTTAGTATTCAAAGGAATAAGACGTGGAAATGTATACGTAGTAGATCTTGAAGATCTGCCAAAAATAACCCTTGCTTAGGTAGCTAGTGATACTAAGGTTAATGATGCAAGTTGGTTATGGCATCGTAGGTTAGGTCATGCAAGTATGGATACAATATCAAAACTAGTTAAAAAGAGATTCTGTAATAGGTTGCCAAAACTAAAAATTTGAGAAAAATAAAATTTGTGAAGCATGTCAATATGGCAAACAATCTAGGAGCTCTTTTTAAATCCATAAATGTATGTCACTACTACTAGGACCCCTGAACTACTACACACTAGGATTCTATTTGGACCAACTAGAACCACAAGTCTTGGTGGAAACAAGTATGGACTTGTCATTGTAGATGATTTTCTAGATACCCATGGGTCATGTTCTTAGCTCATAAAAATGAAGCATTTTCAGGTATTTAAGAAATTTCATAAGTTACTAATTCAAGAAATGCTTTCAGTTATAGCTATTAGGAGTGATCATGGAACGGAATTTGAAAATCATCTTATTTGATGAATTTGTAGTAAAAAGGGAATAACTCATAACTTCTCTGCACCTAGGACACCACAACAAAATGGAGTTGTAGAAAGAAAGAATAGAACCCTAGAGGAAATGGCTAGAACCATGTTGTGCGAAAGTAACCTCCCTAAGTATTTTTGGGGAAGAAGCCATTAATATATCGTCATATATTAAATAGAGTTTTATTGAGAACAATTATAAAGAAAATACCTTATGAACTTTTGGAGAGGTAGAAAGCCCAAAGAAAACTATTTTTATGTTTTTGGATGTTGGTGTTTCATTCATAAAAATGGCAAAGATAACTTAGGTAAATTTGATTTCTAAATCAGATGAAGGTATCTTTTTGGGATATTCCACATTAAGTAAAGCTTATGGAGTCTTTAACAAAAGAACCCTTGTTATTGAAGAGTCTATACCATGTTATTTTTGATGATACTAATGATATCTCTTCTAGCAAGAAAGTAGCTCTTGATGATGATGCAGAAATTCTTGAAAGAAAAGATAGATGAGATGACATTACAAGAGGATGAACCAAAGCAAATTGGAGAAACTTCAACAGCCAAGAGGTAATTGTTGATCATGGGCTGGACTAAGGCTTGGAGGTATGCTCATGGTCATCCTAAGGAATTAATTTTAGATGATCCATCTCAACCTGTTAGAACTAGAGCAATCTCTTAGGAACTTAAATAATCATGCTAGCATTTGTCTCACACTTTGAACCTAAAACATAGAAGAGACGCTGAAAATGATGTAAATTGGATAAATGCGATGCCAAGAAGAGCTAAACCAATTTACTAGAAACAAAGTATGGAACCTAGTTGAACGACCCACTGAATACTCAATAATAGGAACTAAATGGATATATTAAAAATAAACTTGATGAAAATGGAATCGTGATTAGGAACAAGGCTAGACTAGTAGTAAATGGCTTATAATCAAGAAGAAGCTATAGACTTTGATGGAAACTTTTGCTCCTGTAGCTAGACTTGAAGCAATTAGATTGTTACTAGTATTTGGCATGCTCTAAAGATTTCAAATTATTTCAAATGGATGTAAAAAGTGCCTTTTTGAATGGGTATATTAATGAGGAGGTATATGTAGAACAACCTCCTGGTTTTGAAAAATCATCAATACCCCAATCATGTGTATAAATTAAACAAAGCACTTTATGGTTTGAAACAAGCTCCTAGAGCATGGTATGAAAGACTTAGCAAATTTCTGTTAGACCATGAATTCTCTAGAGGGAACGTTGATACACACTGTTTTTTAAAGAAGAAAAACAAAGATATGTTAGTAGTTCAAATTTATGTAGATGATATTATTTTCGGTGCTACTAACAATCACCTCTGCGAAGAATTTGCTGACTTAATGCAGAGTGAATTTGAAATGAGCATGATGGAAGAGCTGAACTATTTTCTCGGGCTCCAAATCAAACAATCTAAAGAAGGCATCTTCATCTGTCAAGCAAAATACATCAAGGAGATGCTTAAGAAGTTTGATATGGAAGGAAACAAGTCAATCAGCACACCCATGAGTTCATCATGCAAACTAGACAAAGATGAATCAGGTAAATCAGTAGATCAAAAGATGTATAGAGGTATGATAGGATCTTTATTATATCTTACTGCAAGCAGACCTGATATCATGTTTAGTGTATGCATGTGTGCTAGATATCAATCTAATCCTAAGGAATCACATTTAATTGCTGTTAAGAGAATCTTTAAATACCTAATAGGAACAAAAAACATAGGTTTATGGTACTCTAAAGAATCAAGCATAAATTTAATAGGGTACACTGATTCAGACTTCGCTGGTTGTAAACTTGATAGAAAAAGCACCAACGGGTCATGTCAATTCTTAGGAGAAAACTTAATCTCTTGGTTTAGCAAGAAACAAAACTCGGTTGCACTATCTACGGCTGAAGCCGAATATGTAGCTGCCGGAAGTTGTTGTGCTCAAATCTTGTGGATTAAACTACAACTTGAAGATTATGGCATTAAACAAGATAAAATTCCATTAACTGTGATAATATAAGTGCCATTAATCTAACTAAAAATTCAATTCAACATTCAAGAACTAAACACATTGAGATAAGACATCACTTCATAAGAGATCATGTACTGAATGGTGATGTGACACTTCAATTTGTTTGTACTGATGATCAACTTGTTGATATCTTCACAAAACCTTTGAGTGAAGATCGATTTTGTATACTTAGAAGAGGGTTAGGAGTGATTTATCCATTCTAGTGATACTCTCCTCTAATTCATTGATTTTGATGATTAGTTTATGTTGGACATAGGACCTCTTATCTATGATCATCAAATCAGTTCTTAAATCTGAGATAGTCGCATAACTCTCTCTTTTGGCACAGAAATAAAAAGATTTTTGGTTATGTGCCAGAGTTCGAGTCGACTCGAATAGATTTTAGAGTCGGCTCGTGGGCGAGTCGACTCGCGCATATTTGGAAGTCGACTCGAGGTCGGAAATCCGATTTTTAACCCTAAGCGGAATATTTTTCACTTCACTTCTATTTTCAGCCGCCACTGTTCAAAAGCCCTAGAGCCGTCTCTGATCTCGTCTCCGACCCATTCTAGGCTCTTTCCTCGGTGTTTCCTCCATTTTTCTTGTCCTTTCCCTGTGTTTAGGTTAAAAATACCTAGGAAGTCGTTGTCCCAAACCGAAAGAGACCCTTCTCAGCGAGTGGGGCCGAGCGACGGTCCAAGGCTCGGAACGAACCCACGAGGCCACCACCTCCGGTTCCTTCCCCGCCTAGGCTGGTTCCCTCGTGCTTATGCGCCAGGAAGGTTGTCTCTACCGGGAGGCAAGTCAACTTTGACTTCCTCTTCCGGAAAGGGTTCAACCTAGGGCATCACCTTAGGGCCCAGGGCTTAGAGTTCTTCTGTTCACTTGACCTCCCTACCTATCCAGGGTTAGTTAGAGAATTTTACGGTACTGTCGCACGGGTTAGCGGCGGTATCCAGGGGACTGTAGTGGGTGTCCCTATTTTCATCTCGGAGGACTTCATTGCTCGAGTCCTCCATCTCTCCAGTGAGGGGATTGTTCCCACACACCCCTCCGATAGGACAGAGGCCCTTACGGCCATCTTAGGGAGTCCACCTCTGTCCCCCATAGAGGAGGTGTTCGCAAATCAGCTTTCGGCTGAGATGCGGCTTCTCCTAAGTATCATTTCTAGGACTCTCTTCCCCAAAACTGGTAGGTTTGACTTCATTTCAGAGAGAGACCTAGCTTTGATGTTCTACATCCTCCAAGACACTCCCATCAACTTTCCTAAACTCATCCACAAATACCTTTGTGAACCCCTAGACAAACCTAGGCTGAGTCTCCCGTATGGGATGTTGTTCACCCTTATCTTTAGGGAGCTAGAGGTCCCTATCCCTGAGGGGGAACCCTCTCGCTCACTGCGTTTTACAGATCGTATGGGTGAGGGGACCTTTCATCGGATGGGATTCCACAAGATCGGAGGAGTCTGGGTACGGAAACTATCCACATCCACACCATCTGATCCTACCACTCATCACTCTCCTAGCCCTGACCATGACCAGGAGCACTGTACAGATCTTCCCACCTATCCTTCCACTTCTGGTCCTATACGTACTGAGCCCTCCACCTCCACTGCCCCACCTTCTCAGCAGCAGCCCCTGGAGGTTCGGATATCTTCTGAGCAGCTCCGAGAGTTGTGGCAGGAGATAGTGAGGGAGCTGAGGGATGACCTGCTGAGGGAGCTCTGAGGTCCTCAGACAGTTCCCTCCACCGAGCTAGTTCCCTCCTTGGCAGCCGTGATCGAGATGACTGCGCACCTGAGGGAGGAAATATCCAATGTGCGAAGCCTAGTTCAAGCTCAATATTGGAACATGCGTGACGTCAAGGACGACACGAAGAAGATGCGAGACGGCATCCGACATGAGCTAGGCAGCCAGAGCCAGGGTGCAGAGCGACTAGCCCATGCATTGATCTCCAAGTTGGACACCCTTCAGGAGAGTGTGACCGAGCTTACCACGATCCAGTCTAGGGCCACCTCGGAGATCATAGTTCAGCTAGGGAATGTTCAAGAGGGGCTCAGCTTGGTCTTGCTACACACAAGACTAGGTTCAGGAGCCTCATCCTCCAAGAAATCCTAGTGTAGCTTTGTTTTTACTTTATGATGTATTTTTTTTTACACTTGTATGATGTATTTACAGTTGTACTCAAATTAGCATAAATACAATGAGTAGACATTTCCTTTCAAAACTGTGCAATGTGAATTCTAATACTGTTCTGCGCCTTTTTGCTATGATGACAAAAAGGGGGAGAAAATATGATGAATCAAAATATAAAGGGAATCACAAAAAAAATTCTTAAAGCAAAATATAATTTGTTCTAAGTGGATTCGATACCTCGAGGCTCATTATCTCTCTATTGGGGCTCCTCAAGGAGTGCTTTCCAGAATCTATTCAAAGGATATTCGGAGATTAGTTGAATCATACTCAAGAACAAATTGTCAGATTTTCCCTCTGAAAGTAAGAATTTAAGCTAGAAAGATTCAAGACATTAAAAAAAAAATCAGAAAATCTAAACAAAATTGAATGCATATGTTGAGGGCGAGAATCTGAAATCTTAAAAATGCAAATTCATTTAACACATATAAGCCAAACAATTGATTGCATGATATGAAAGCTTATATAATTCCAAATGAAAGGGGGAGCTTTAATCTTAGGATTTACTGATTCATACCTTTCAATTCTGGATAAATTAAAATAACTAGACATTTGAATTCATTTCAAAATCTTTACTATGAATCATCTTTTGATTGAGCAATTCACTTTAAAAATACTCAATGTTTTGTCATCATCAAAAAGGGAGAGATTGTGGAGTGATTGATTATAACCTGTTGCCCAAAAAGACAACCCAAGAGGGGGGGATGAATTGGGTTTTAAGTAATTATTGCAATTAAAAACTTTGTGAGTAACTAATTGAAACTTATTGCAAGTGGGTTAATTAGTTACTATATGCAGTGAATGAAAGGAATGGAAGAGACAATGAAGCAATCACAAACACAAGAGATTTTATAGTAGTTCGGAGCTAACCCTTGCTCCTACGTCCACTCCCCAAGCTTCACTTGGGAGTTCACTATAATCTCTCGGATTACAGCCGGTTGTTTTACAAGCTCACAACCCAACTTGTTGTTTTACGAGATCACAACGAACTCGGTCGGTTTTCACAGGCTCACCGACTAGAACCACCCGATTGTTTTCCTGGGATCACAATCAAACCCTTACACCGTTGGTTTTAACCTCGGCTCACCAACAAACCTCTACAACCTTGACACCCTTGATTCAATCTCCTGATTGAATCAAGTAAGAAAAACAGTTTGAAACAAGTAAAAAGATAGCTTCTTGAAAAGCGTATTTAAACAATATAAACAAGGAAGAGTTAGAAGCCCTCAAACAGACTTTTGGAGGTGGGGAAAGGGGCTTCTCAAACTCTTCAACTCCTCTTGAATGTGCTGAAGATTTGCTGTCAGAAGGGGAGCCTTGAATGTGTGGAAGACGTTTGGAGAGTAGACTTCAATGCACTTCTTCCTTCTTTCTCTTGTAATAACTCTTGAAAGGCTTTGGTTGGTGGAAATCTCTTTTTCTTTGAATGGAGTCTCTCTTTCTTACTCTATTACTGTTCACTCTGGGTATTTAAGCCATCCCCATCGAAAACTAGCCGTTAGACACACATTTGTGGCCGTTCTGCACACTCTGTAACTCCTGACAAAGTATCCGTTGGGATCGGAGTCGACTCGCTCGATCTGGAGTCGACTCGGCTGTTGCTGGAGTCAACTCATGCTTTACTGGAGACGACTCGCCCACTGTTCAAAATTTGAAATAAAATGCCGTCCCGTTCTGGAGTCGACTCGGCTAAACCTGGAGTCGACTCGCCAATGTCCGGAGATGACTTTCCCTTCTGGAGACGACTCATTCTCAGGGTTCCAGAGATCTGTTTTTCTGTATTTCTTTTTCGAGTCGACTCGGATTCTCTTGGAGTCGACTCGGCTCTCAGAGCCGGAAAAACAAGTCTTCTGTCTTTGAACTTGAACGGTCTCGGAGTCGACTCGGACTTTGCTGGAGTCGACTCGGCTCTCAGACACCGAAAAACTGGTCTTCTGTCTTTGGAGTTGAACTGCCTCGGAGTCGACTCGGACCTTGCTGGAGTCGACTCGGCTCTCAGATACCGAAGTTGGCTCTCTGACTTTTAGTCTTGCATTCCTCTGAGAGTCGACTCTTGCTTCCTTAGGAGTCGACTTGCCAACCGTCGGAGTCGACTCGAGTTCTTCTGGAGTCGACTCGGCTCTCAGAGTCCAAAATGACTTCTCTGTCTTTCTGTCTGTTACTCCATGGAGTCGACTCGTACTTTGCTGGAGTCGACTCGACAAGCATCGGAGTCGACTCTAATTCTTCAGAAGTCGACTCGGTGACAGGGTCTGAGATTCATCTTTCTGTCCTGCTGTCTGTTCTCAGTCGGAGTCGACTCGTAATGTGTCGGAGTCGACTCGAGCTTGTGCCAGTGCTTCTGATATACTTGGAGTCGACTCGTAATCTTCCGGAGTCGACTCGAGCTTCAGACTTTGGTTCAAATTGATTTCCATACTTAGCCAAAATGTATTGAACCAAAGCTAGAGACACTTAAACATAAATTCACAAATATTTGGCTGAAATACTAGATTGAATTCATTAGTATAAGATATACTCAAATGCTTTGAGCTCATCAAAATCAAATAGGATTATAATCAATCACTCCACAATCTCTCCCTTTTTGATGATGACAAAACATTGAGTATTTGTAAAGTGAATTGCTCAACCAAAAGGAGATTTATAGTAAAGTTTTGAAATGAATTCAAGTGTCTAGTCATTTAATTTATCCAAAATTGAAAGGTGTGAAACAGTAAATTCTGAAGTTAAAGCTCCCCCTTTCATTTGGAATTATATAAGCCTTCATGTCATGCAATTAATTGTTTGGCTTATATATGTTTAATGAATTTGCTTTCTTAAGATTTCAGATTCTCCCCCTCAACATATGCATTCAATTTTGTTTAGATTCTCTGAATTTTCTTTTAATGTCTTGAAGCTTTTGAGCTTAAATTTTTGGTTTTAGAGGGAAAATCTGCCAATTTGTTCTTGAGTATGATTCAACTAATCTCCGAATATCCCTTGAATGGATTCTGGAGATTACTCCTTTAGGAGCCCCAACAGAGAGATAATGAGCATCGAGGTATCGAATCCACTTAGAACAAATTACTTTGTGCTTTTTAAAAATTTTCTTTTTATTGATCCCCTTTACCATTTCAATTCAATATATTTTCTCCCCCTTTTTGTCATCATAGCAAAAAGGCAGAAAGCACAGTAAAGTACAAGAACTCAAGAATGCACAATTTTTGAAAGGAATTTCTACTCATTGTATTTAATTCAAATTTGAGTACAAGTGTGATTACATATCAAGTGAGTCCTCAAGGGACTGTACATCATAAAGTAAAAAGAACAAACAACACTAGGGTTTCTTTGTGGTGGAGGATGTGGCTCCCTTGCTCAGTCTAGTGTGTTTGATGACCATGCTTAACCCCTCATTGATGTTTTCCAGTTGTTCAAGTATCTCCGAGGTGGTTCTAGACTGAATCGCAGAAATGTTGTTCACACTCTCCTGGAGGGTGTCCAACCTGGAGAGCAGTGCATGGGCTAGTTTCTCGGCACCCTGGCTATGGCTTCCTAGCCATGATCTTTAACTCTTGATTGTGAGATCAATGAGTACTATTAGTAAGTAAGGTACCAGTAAATAAGGACAACCCAAGTGGAAAGTTACAAATGATCATGTTTTATTTAAAGCCGAGCCTAGCTTATCTTTAGGTCGGTGGGCTCGGCCGCACGCACTGCGTGGTCCCACCGTCAATGGGAAATGGCGCATGTGCGTGGACTACACCGACTTGAACAAGGCCTGCCCGAAAGACAGCTTCCCCCTCCCGTCTTCTTCGTGTCGTCCTTGACGTCACTCATGTTCCAGTATTGAGCTTGGACCAGGCTGCGCACATTTGATATCTCCTCCCTCAAGTGCGCAGTCATCTCGGCTACTGCTGCCAGGGTGGGAACAATCTCGGTGGAGGGAGCACTCGAAGGACCTCGGAGCTCCCTCAGCAACTCATCTCTCAGATCCCTCACTATCTCTAGCCGCAACTCTCGGAGCTGCTCAGAAGATATGCGGACCTCCAGTGGCTGCTGCTGAGTAGATGGGGCAGTGGAGGTGGAGGGCTCTGTATGTGCAGGACCAGAGGTAGAAGGATGGGTGGGTAGATCTGTATGATGGTCCTGGTCATGGTCAGAGGCAGGAGAGTGATGAGTGGTTGGGTCAGATGAAGTGGATGGTCTCCGTACCCAGACTCCCTCTACTCTATGGAATCCCTGTTGGGGTATGTGGAGACCTTTGATGATGAAGAGAATTGAAGGAGAATTAATTCTGCATAGTTCAGTCTGGCGGACTGTCGGAGTCGACTCGAGCTACAGTCGAGTCGACTCGGGAACAGTCGAGTCGACTCGAGGTCTGTCGAGTCGACCCGAGAGGAGAAAAGCCGCAAAAACCATGTTTCTGTCTGGACTGTCAGAGTCGACTCGAGCTACAGTCGAGACGACTCGGAGCATCGTTGAGTCGACTCGAGCCACAGTCGAGTCGACTCGAGATCGTGCCAGTTATACTGGAAGTTGTCCAGACGTGCCAGAGTCGACTCGGACTTCAGCCGAGTCGACTCGGGCTCGCGGGAAATCATATGGATGAGTTTTCTTTTGGTGTTTTGTCGGCGTTTCGACGGCTATGATCATCTGAAGGTCTTGAGACTATATATAGGACTCATGAGAGCCCTAGGGGATATAGAATTGGCCGTATATTTGAGAGAGACTCTTGTTTTGTGAGGCTAGGGTTCTAGAGAAGAAGAGGATTGGGATCCTACTTCTTGTGCAAAGGGAATTCTGTGTGAATCTCTTGTAGATCGATCGCTTGTGATCGTTCGGGGTGTGTGCTATCTCTGTAATCAGTTCATCCTAATTGAGATTTGGAGCGGTGGAGGACGTAGGCTATTTGTAGCCGAACCTCGTTACATCTTTGTGTTTGCTTTGCTATTTTCTTCCTTCTCCTTCCTTTGATCTTTGATAATCCGTTGCGGTGCTCAAGTGTTTTACCCTACTGATACCACGGGGTAATCTTTTGCCCTTCGTAGGCGGAGCGAAGAGGTGATCCTTGAGTCCGGAGTCGAGGGAGCGAGAGAGTGCTTATCCGTTCGTTTCTCTCTTGCTTGTCCGACGTCGGTGGCGGCGCCGGTGTGAGTGGGTTCCGGCGTGGGCTCCGACAACAAGTGGTATCAGAGCTATTGGTTTTCTGCGATGGCGGATGAAGGAAAGGTGCGAATTGAGAAGTTCAATGGAACGAACTTCGGATTCTGGAAGATGCAAATAGAAGATTACCTTTACCAGAAGGATCTCTATTTACCTCTTGGTGGTAGAGCAAAGAAACCTGAGAAGATGTCCGATGAAGACTGGGAGGTCCTCGATCGGAAGACGCTCGGCACCATTAGATTGTCACTTGCATCCCAAGTGGCATTCAACATCAAAAACGAGAAGACGACGATGGAGTTGATGGCAACATTGTCGCGGATGTACGAGAAACCCTCAGCATCAAACAAGGTATTTCTCATGAAGAGGTTGTTTAATCTTCGTATGAAAAATGGCGGCAGCATAGCAGAATACCTCAACGAATTCAATGGACTCACGGCCCAGTTGGAGTCAGTGGAGATTAGTTTTGACGATGAGATTCGGGCATTGCTAATCCTCTCCGGATTGCCTGATAGCTGGGAGGGCCTGGTGATGGCAGTGAGCAACTCTTCAGCGACGGGGAAGTTGATCTTTGATGACGTTGTGGGAGTGCTTCTGAGTGAAGAAGCAAGAAGGAAATCTTCTGGAGCTACGGAGTCGTCTGGAAGTGTATTAAACACCTCTGACCGGGGAAGACAAAAGAAGGACGGTCGATCTCGAAGCGACTCGAAGTCGAGATCCAGCAGGTCTCGAGCACCTCAGAACAAGGGAGTGAAATGCTGGAACTGCGGGAAGACGGGGCACTTTAGGAGGGACTGCAAATCTCCTAAAGGGAAGCAAGGCGACCACACCGAAGGAGTCAGCAAGGATCTGGCAAATCTTGCTGAAGACGGTGATATGGATGCCCTCGTTCTATCTTTATCTACCTGTGACGAGTCTTGGGTGATAGACTCGGGCGTGTCTTTCCATGCTACATCCCAACGGAAGCTTCTTGGAGGATATGAGAAGGGAGACTTCGGCAAAGTCTACCTAGGGGATGGAGAGCCTTGCACCATACAAGGAAGGGGAAGCGCGGAAGTGAAGTTGATTTCTGGATCTTCACTTGAGCTTGAGGACGTACGGCACGTGCCTCAACTGCAGAGGAATCTGATTTCTGTTGGACAGTTGGCGAGCCAGGGATACAACACTACTTTCACAGCTGATAAGTGGAAGATATCCAGGGGTTCGTTGACGGTGGCTAGTGGCAAGAAGGTTGGGACACTTTATGTCGCCAACGGCACGGAGAACTCTATTGGAGTTGCTGCAGCAGATGTGGACACCAAGTTATGGCATTGTAGACTTGGGCACATGAGTTATCAGGGACTGGAGGTGATGCACCAGTTGGAAAAGCTGCAGGGTCTCAGGAGTGTTGAGATGGACTTCTGTGAGGATTGTGTTCTCGGAAAGCAGAAGCGTGTTTCATTCAACAAAGAAGGTAAACCTCGGAAGCAAGAAAAGCTAGATCTCGTGCACACGGACGTGTGGGGGCCTGCACCAGTTTCTTCCATTGGTGGATCTCAGTACTATGTTACTTTTATTGATGATGCTACCAGGAAGCTTTGGGTGTTCTTCTTGAAGCACAAATCAGAGGTATTTGGGGTCTTCAGGAGATGGCAGGCGATGGTAGAACTCGAGACAGGAAAGAGGTTGAAATGCCTGAGATCGGACAACGGTGGTGAGTATTGTAGCAGGGAGTTTGAGGACTACTGTGCAGATGCTGGGATCGTCAGGCAAAGGACAGTTCCAGGGACACCACAACAAAACGGAGTTGCTGAAAAGATGAACAGAACAATTAATGAGCGTGCCAGGAGTATGAGGATACATGCTGGATTGCCACAGCAGTTTTGGGCGGAAGCAGTTAACACTGCTGCCTACTTGATCAACAGAGGGCCATCAAAGAAACTTAAATTTGGGATTCCTGAGGAAGCATGGACAGCGAAGAAGATTGATTTGGCGCACTTACGAGTATTCGGTTGTACCGGTTATGTCCATGTTGATTCCAGTCAAAGAAGCAAACTAGACGCCAAATCAAAGAAGTGTATTTTCGTTGGATACGGAGGTCAACAGTTTGGGTATCGGCTTTGGGATCCCGAACACAGGAAGATCATTCGTAGTAATGATGTGGTATTCAACGAGAAAATACAGCAGAGCTATGAATCAGAAACAAAACCTGTTGAGCCGTGTTTTGTGGATCCTGAAGAGGAGTCTACAAATTCTGGTCAGAAGACTCAGTCAGAGCAAGAACCTGAAGCAGTGGCATCCCCTCCACAACTAAGAAGGTCCACTCGTAGTACTCATGGGAAGCCTCCTCAAAGGTATGATGGGACTCTTAGTTATTTGTTGCTCACAGATAATGGCGAACCTGAATGCTTCATGGAGGCATTGGAGGTTGATGCCAGGAAGGAGTGGGAGTTGGCCATGGATGATGAGATGAAGTCATTGGAGCAGAATCAAACGTGGGATTTGGTGGATCTGCCCAAGGGGAAGAAAGCACTGTCAAACAAATGGGTTTACAGGCTGAAGGAAGAGCAGGGTGGGAAGAAGCGGTACAAGGCCAGGCTGGTTGTAAAAGGATTTCAGCAGAGAGCAGGTATCGACTTCACAGAGATCTTTTCTCCTATAGTCAAGATGAGTTCTATTCGAGCGGTGCTGAGCATGGTGGCAGTAGAGGATCTTCACTTAGAGCAGCTTGATGTGAAGACGGCCTTTCTCCATGGAGATCTCGATGAGGAAATATATATGCAGCAGCCGGAGGGATACATTATAGCTGGCACGGGTGACTTAGTCTGCAAACTAAAGAAAAGCCTCTATGGTTTGAAACAGGCACCCAGACAATGGTATCTCAAGTTCGATAGTTACATGCTTGAGATAGGATACAGGAGATGTCAGGAGGATCACTGTTGCTACTTCCGGGACTTCGGTACATCTTACATTATCTTGCTATTGTATGTTGATGACATGTTAGTTGCAGGAGCTAGCATGCATGAGATTGCAAAATTGAAGCTGAAGCTGTCAAGAAAATTTGCAATGAAGGATCTAGGAGCAGCAAAACAGATCCTTGGGATGCGGATCAGCAGAGATAGGTCTAAACATATCCTCAGACTATCTCAGGCGGAGTACATCAGCCGAGTACTCAGGAGATTCTGCATGGAGGGTGCCAAACCTGTTGGCACACCGCTGGGTGCCCATTTTAAGCTTTCAAAAGGGCAAAGTCCGAAGACGCGGGTGGAGGAGCTCAATATGTCAAAAATCCCGTATGCATCGGCAGTGGGGAGCTTGATGTACGCTATGGTGTGTACGAGACCAGACATTGCTCAAGCAGTGGGAGTTGTGAGTCGCTTCATGAGCTGCCCAGGCTTGGAGCATTGGCGCGCGGTCAAATGGATACTGAGGTATCTGAGAGACACTGAGCACATGTCATTGTGCTATGGAGGTTCTGAGATCCGGTTACAGGGCTATGTGGACTCATACATGGCAGGGGACTTGGACGGCAGGAGAAGCACGACAGGGTACTTGTTCACCTTGGGCAGTGGAGCCATCAGTTGGATTTCCAGGTTGCAACCAGTTGTTGCATTGTCGACTACGGAGGCGGAGTATGTGGCAGCCACAGAGGCGTGCAAAGAACTAATATGGCTTCAAGGCTTGATGAAGGAGCTTGGGAAGGAACAGAAGGATTGCATGTTATATTCAGATAGTCAAAGTGCAATTCATCTGGCGAAGAATTCAGCTTTCCATTCAAGAACGAAGCATATTGACATACGGTACCACTTCGTGAGGTCATTGCTCGAGCAGGGACTCGTCAAGTTGGAGAAAATTCATACAAGTCAGAATCCTGCAGATATGTTGACGAAGGTCGTCACGGTGAAGAAGCTGAGGAGTTGTTCAGCTTCTGCTGGTCTTCATGCTTGAAGACGTTGAGGAGGCATCGTACCGATTTCACTAGGATGATCCAATTTTCAGTGGGAGCACAGAGGAGAACCAAGTAACAAGAGGATATACCCAAGGTCTCCAAGTGGGAGATTGTTGGGGTATGTGGAGACCTTTGATGATGAAGAGAATTGAAGGAGAATTAATTCTGCATAGTTCAGTCTGGCGGACTGTCGGAGTCGACTCGAGCTACAGTCGAGTCGACTCGGGAACAGTCGAGTCGACTCGAGGTCTGTCGAGTCGACCCGAGAGGAGAAAAGCCGCAAAAACCATGTTTCTGTCTGGACTGTCAGAGTCGACTCGAGCTACAGTCGAGACGACTCGGAGCATCGTCGAGTCGACTCGAGCCACAGTCGAGTCGACTCGAGATCGTGCCAGTTATACTGGAAGTTGTCCAGACGTGCCAGAGTCGACTCGGACTTCAGCCGAGTCGACTCGGGCTCGCGGGAAATCATACGGATGAGTTTTCTTTTAGTGTTTTGTCGGCGTTTCGACGGCTATGATCATCTGAAGGTCTTGAGACTATATATAGGACTCATGAGAGCCCTAGGGGATATAGAATTGGCCGTATATTTGAGAGAGACTCTTGTTTTGTGAGGCTAGGGTTCTAGAGAAGAAGAGGATTGGGATCCTACTTCTTGTGCAAAGGAAATTCTGTGTGAATCTCTTGTAGATCGATCGCTTGTGATCGTTCGGGTGTGTGCTATCTCTGTAATCAGTTCATCCTAATTGAGATTTGGAGCGGTGGAGGACGTAGGCTATTTGTAGCCGAACCTCGTTACATCTTTGTGTTTGCTTTGCTATTTTCTTCCTTCTCCTTCCTTTGATCTTTGATAATCCGTTGCGGTGCTCAAGTGTTTTACCCTACTGATACCACGGGGTAATCTTTTGCCCTTCGTAGGCGGAGCGAAGAGGTGATCCTTGAGTCCGGAGTCGAGGGAGCGAGAGAGTGCTTATCCGTTCGTTTCTCTCTTGCTTGTCCGACGTCGGTGGCGGCGCCGGTGTGAGTGGGTTCCGGCGTGGGCTCCGACAACAATCCCATCCGATGAAGGGTTCCCTCACCCATGCGATCTGTAAACTGCAGTGAGCGAGAGGGTTCCCCCTCAGGAATGGGGACCTCTAACTCCCTAAATATCAGGGTGAATAACATGCCATAAGGGAGACTGAGACTAGGTTTATCTAGGGGCTCACAGAGGTACTTGTAGATAAGTTTTGGAAAGTGGATGGGAGTGTCTTGGAGGAGGTAGAACATCAAGGCTAGGTCTCTCTCCGAAATGAAGTCAAACCTACCAGTCTTCGGGAAGAGAGTCCTAGAGATAACACTAAGGAGAAGTCGCATTTCAGCCGAAAGCTGATTTGCGAACACCTCCTCTATGGGGGACACTGGTGGACTCCCTAGGATGGCCGTAAGGGCCTCTGTCCTATCAGAGGGGTGAGTGGGAACAATCCCCTCACTCGAGAGATGGAGGACTCGTGCAATAAAGTCCTCCGAGATGAAGACAGGGACACCCATGACAGTTCCCTGGATACCCCCGCTAACCCGTGCCACTGAACTATAAAACTCCCTAACAAGCCCTGGATAGGTAGGGAGGTCAAGAGTGCAGAAAAACTCTAAACCTTGGGCTCTAAGGTGATGCCCTAGGTTGAACCCTTCCCGGGAGAGAAAGTCAAAGTTGACTTGCCTCCCGGTAGAGACACCCTTCCCGGCGCATGAGCGCGAGGGAACCGGCCTAGGCGGGGAAGGAACCGGAGGTGGTGGCCTTGCTGGTTTGTTCCGAGCCTTGGACCGTCGCTCGGCCCCGCTCGCGGAGATGGGTCTCTTTCGGCTTGGGACAACTGCTTTCCTAGGCATTTTTGACCTAAACACGGGAGAAGAACTAGGAAAAATGGAGGAAAACTCGATGGAGAAGACCTAGAATGGGTCGGAGACGAGGTCGGAGACGACTCTAGGGTTTTGGAACAGTGTCGGCTGTGAATAGAAGTGTCGATTGAACGTTTCGATTAGGGTTAAAACATCGGATTTCCGACCTCGAGTCGACTCCAGTAAGTCGCGAGTCGACTCGACCTCGAGTCGACTCCAAAATATGCGCGAGTCGACTCCCCCATGAGCCGACTCTAAAATATATCCGAGTCGACTCGAACTCTGGCACGCACCCAAAAATCATGTTATTTTCGTGCCACAAGAGAGAGTTATGGACTTATCCATGATTTAGGAACTGATTTGATGATCATAGATAACAAGTCCTATGTCCACCATAGACTAATCCTCAAAATCTATGAACTAGATGAGAGTATCACGAGAATGGATCAATCACTCCTAACCCTCTTCTAAGTATGCAAAATCGATCCTCACTCAGAGGTTTTGTGAAGATATCAGCAAGTTGATCATCAGTACACACAAATTGAAGTGTCACATCACCATTCAGTACATGATCTCTTATGAAGTGATGTCTTATCTCAATGTGTTTAGTTCTTGAGTGCTGAATTAGATTTTTCGTTAGATTAATGGCACTTGTATTATCACAGTTGATGGAAATTTTATCTTGTTTAATGCCATAATCTTCAAGTTGTTGTTTAATCCACAAGATTTGAGCACAACAACTCCCGGCAGCAACATATTCGGCTTCCGCCGTAGATAGTACAACCGAGTTTTGTTTCTTGCTAAACCAAGAGATTAAATTTTCTCCTAAGAATTGACATGACCCGCTGGTGCTTTTTCTATCAAGTTTACAACCAGCAAAGTCTGAATTTGTATACCCTATTAAGTTTATGCTAGATTCTTTAGAGTACCATAAGCCTATATTTTTTGTTCCTATTAGGTATTTAAAAATTCTCTTAACTGCAATTAAATGTGATTCCTTAGGATTAGATTGATATCTAGCACACATGCATACACTAAACATGATATCAGGTCTACTTGCAGTGAGATATAATAAAGATCCTATCATACCTCAATACATCTTTTGATCCACTGATTTACCTGATTCATCTTGGTCTAGTTTGCATGATGAACTCATGGGTGTGCTGATTGACTTGTTTCCTTCCATATCAAACTTCTTAAGCATCTCCTTGATATATTTAGCTTGATCGATGAAGATCCCTTCTTTAGATTGTTTGATTTGGAGCCCGAGAAAATAGTTCAGCTCTCCCATCATGCTCATTTCAAATTCACTCTGCATTAGGTCAGCAAATTTTTCGTAGAGGCGATTGTTAGTAGCACCGAAAATAATATCATCTACATAAATCTGAACTACTAACATATCTTTGTTTTTTCTTTTTAAAAACAATGTTGTATCAACGTTCCCTCTAGAGAATTCATGGTCTAGCAGAAATTTGCTAAGTCTTTCATACCATGCTCTAGGTGCTTGTTTCAAACCATAAAGTGCTTTGTTTAATTTATACACATGATTGGGGTATTGATGATTTTCAAAACCAGGAGGTTGTTCTACATACACCTCCTCATTAATATACCCATTCAAAAAGGCACTTTTTACATCCATTTGAAATAATTTGAAGTCTTTAGAGCATGCAAATGCTAGTAACAATCTAATTGCTTCAAGTCTTGTGGAGTGATTGATTGAAACCCTATTTGATTTTGATGAGCTCAAAGCAATTGAGTATATCTCTTGTTTACTAATGAATTCAATTAAGTGTTTCAGTGAAAATCTTGTCTAAGTATCACTAGACATGGTTCATAATATTTTGGATAAGTTAAGAAGTCAGCCTGAACCAAAGTCTGAGATTCGAGTCGACTCCAGAGTATCACGAGTCGACTCCAAGCGTATCAAGTTCACTGGCACGGGCTCGAGTCGACTCCGGATAAGTACAAGTCGACTCCGACTGAGAACAGACAGACGAACAGAAAGCTTCAACTCAAAACCTGTCAGCGAGTCGACTCCTGAAATGCGCGAGTCGACTCCGATGTTCACCGAGTCGACTCCAGGGTAGTAAGAGTCGACTCCAAGGAGTCACAGGCAGAAAAGTCAGAGAGCAGTTTTCGGGTCTGAGATTCGAGTCGACTCCAGTAGAACGCGAGTCGACTCCAATGGTTGGCAAGTCGACTCCAAAGAAAGTGAGAGTCGACTCTCAGAGAAACACAAGGAAAAAGTCAGAGAGCATTTTTCTGACTCTGAGATTCGAGTCGACTCCCGCAATACGCGAGTCGACTCCGAGACTCCGCGACCACAAAGAAGACAGAAGACCAATTTACTGTCTCTGAGATTCGAGTCGACTCCCAGACAGCTAGAGTCGACTCCAAGGCAGCTTCACATCAAAAAGACAGAAGACAGTGTTTCGGAAACTGAGAGCCGAGTCGACTCCGAGGAAGTTCGAGTCGACTCCAAGACTGGACGAGCCAAAAGACAGAAGATAGGGAGTTCGGGCTCTGAGCGGCGAGTCGACTCCCAGGATTGTCGAGTCGACTCGAGTGGACCAAATTCAAAAATAGATCCACGGACTCCATGGGATGAGCCGACTCCGAGAAAGCCAGGTCAGCTCCAGAAGTTGGCGAGTCGACTCCAGGTCAAGACGAGTCGACTCCCAGTCGAAGAGGGCACTTTAATTCAAATCCGAAACAGTTGCCGAGTCGACTCCAAAAATGCATGAGTCGACTCCCGCTACAGCCGAGTCGACTCCTGATCGCGCGAGTCGACTCCAACCCACCAACGGACACATTGTCAGGCTGTGCAGAGTGTGCAGAACGGGCAGAAAAAGGTCTCTAACGGCTAGTTTCCGTGGGGGTTGGTTTAAATAGCCACAGAGGACTGTAGCAAGGGAGAGAACAACCATTCCACTCCAAGTATTCAAGCATTCAATCTCTGCAACCTGTTCTTCAACGAAAAAGAGGGAAGAGCTGCATTAACTGCATCCACCTACATCTTCCCAGCAATTAAAGAATCCTCCTCCTGCATTCAAGTCGACTACACATTCAAGAGAAGACCCGAAGTTTAAGAAGTCATTCCTCTTCTCCAACTTAAAAGTGTTTGAGGGCTTCTAAACTCTTTTCAGATTATATTGTTTTCCATCTGCTTTTGAGAAGCTTAGTTTTCTGTTTGTCTATTTTATTTACAACTTGTATTTGCTTGGTTCAATCGGGGGATTGAATCAAGGGTATTGAGGTTGGTTGGTGAGCCGAGTGTAAAACCAACGTGTTGTAAGGGTTCGATTGTGATCCCGGGAAAACAATCGGGGTGGTTCTAGTCGGTGAGCCTGGGAAAACCGATCGAGTTCGTTGTGAGCTCGAAAAAACAACAAGTTTGGTTGTGAGCTTGGAAAACAACCGGCTGTAATCCAAGGGGGGTTATAGTGAATTCCCAAGTGAGACTTGGGGAGTGGACGTCGGAGCAAGGGTTAGCTCCGAACCACTATAAAACTTGGTGTTTGTGATTGATTGTCTCTCTTCTTCTTCCTCTCATATCACTCACAGCACATAGCAATTAATTAAACAACTTGCAATAGTTTTAATTAGTCATTCACAACGTTTTAAATATTCAAATTATTTTAAAACCCAATTCACCCCCCCTCTTGGGTTGTCTATCTGGGCAACAAGTGGTATCAGAGCCTAAACTCTTCCACCCAAGAGTAAAAGATCGAAATGACAACCCCATTTGGATCTTCTCACATTGAGGGTCAGTCCACCAAAGACCCCCATTCTTTTAATGGATCCGACTACTCATATTGGAAGGCTAGGATGAGAATATTCATCCAAGCCCAAGACTATGAGATGTGGACCATTATAGTAAATGGCCCATACATCCCATCCATATATGTAGAAGGTGTCACGGTACCCAAACTAGAAAAGGATTGGGATGAACATGACATGAGAAAGGCACAACTAAATTCTAAAGCTATGAATGTGCTTTATTGTGCCTTAGATAGAAATGAATTCAATAGGGTCTCAACTTGCAATTCTGCAAAAGAGATTTGGGACAGACTTGAAGTGACCCATGAGGGCACGAATCAAGTCAAAGAATCCAAAATAGATAGGACTACGTCTTGCTCGATCAGGACCCTAGCTTTATTGCGAGCCAAAAGACCGATCTTTCGATCTGGAGATCGAACTAAATGAGAAGCTTGCCCCACTTTAAATATTTTGGTTCATAAATATGAACTATTTAAAATGGATTCTAATGAAACAATCACATGCGTGTTCACTAGGTTTACTGATATTGTCAATGGCCTAAAAAGCTTTGGCAAGAACTATACTAACAGTGAGCTTGTCAGGAAAATCCTTCGGTGTCTACCAAGGTCATGGGAAGCTAAAGTGACGGCAATCCAAGAAGCCAAGGACTTGAACAAGTTACCACTTGAGGAGCTTCTTGGATCCCTAATGACGCACGAGCTAACCATGAAACAACACAACGAGGAAGAGTCCTCCCATAAGAAAAAGATAATAGCTCTAAAATCTACTTCATCTAACAAGGACTTATCTTGCAGTAGCAGCAGTGAAGAAGAAGAACATGAGGAAGATGATGGTGAGGCACTTCTTGTGCGCAAATTTAGAAAATTCATCAACCACAAGAAGTCCTATCATCAAAGGAGAGGCCCCTCAAATTCCTACCGCAAGGACAAAGGTAAGGAAAGGAAAAATGAGGGGATTGGGTGTTACGAATGCAAGAAGCCGGGTCACATAAGAGCTGAGTGCCCTTTACTGAAGAAGGGGAGCAAGTACAAGAAGAAGAAGGCTCTTGTCACGACACTATCCGACTCAGACTCATCATCCTCTTCATCGGATGAGGAACAAGAGGAAAAGGCCAATTTCTGCTTCATGGCCAATGGAAATGAGGTAACGCTCGAATCGCCTTTAGATTTTACTTTTGATGAGCTTTATGATGCTTTTAATGAACTAATGATTGAATATAAGGCTATAAATGTTAAAAATAGAGAATTAAAAGTAACTAACCAAACTTATATCCGTAAGTATGATTCATTAGTTAAGGATAAGGATTTAATCACCAAAGAAAATATAGACCTTAAGACAAGCAACCAACTTTTAACTCAAAAGACTAATACCTTAACTAAGGATAATGAAAAACTAACTAAGGAACTTTTCAGAACTTAAAAACCATAAACAAATCTTAAACAAGGATCTCACAAAAGAACTAAATGATCTAAAGGCAGAAAATCAAACACTAACCAAAGAACTTAACAAATACAAACCTTTGGTTGAAAAATTTACATGTAGTTCTGAAAAGTTAAATATGATACTCAATAGTCAACGAGCAGTATTTAATAAAGCGGATTTAGGGTATAAACCAAGAAATAAACAAAAACTTCTTAGTAACTTCTTTGTTAAAGCTGGGGAAAGTAAAACTAAGAAAATAACCTGCTTTTGTTGTGGAACTATAGGTCATAAAGCAAATATGTGTAATTTTAGGAAAGGTAAAACAAAAAGGAAAATTAAAAGGGTATGGGTTCCAAAAGGAACCAACATGACTAACCATGAAGGACCCAAGAAAACTTGGGGTACCTAAAATTATATAATCTGCTTGTGTAGGAGTGTCTTGCAGCCAAGGTCAACAAAAACTGCTGGTATTTGGATAGTGGCTGCTCAAGGCACATGACGGGTGACAAGGATCAATTTTTCACCCTTGAAGCTAAGAAGGGAGGTGCTGTGACTTTTGGAGACAACAACCAAGGTCACATCATTTGGTATTGGTAAAGTTCAAATCACCCCTTCTACTTTTATTGATAATGTTAGATATGTTGATGGTCTAAAGCATAACTTATTAAGCATTAGTCAACTATGTGATTAAAGGGTATGATGTTATGTTTAAACCATCACTATGCATTATAACAAACCCTAATGACAAATAGTTTAGTTTTTAAAGGAATTAGACGTGGAAATGTATATGTTGTAGACCTTGAAGATCTTGCAAAACATAACCAGTGTTTAGTTGTTAATGAACTAAAGATAATGATGCTAGTTGGTTATGGCACCGCAAGTTAGGTCATGCAAGCATGGACACAATAACTAAAACTAGTTAAAAAGAGATTCCGTGATAGGTTTGCCAAAATTAAAATTTGAAAAGAACAAAATATGTGAAGGCATGTCAATTTGGCAAACAATCTAGGAACTCATTTAAATCCATAAAATGTGTCTCTACCTCTAGACCTCTTGAACTATTACACATGGACCTATTCGGACCGACTAGAACAACAAGCCTAGGTGGAAATAAATATGGTCTAGTTATAGTAGATGATTATTCTAGGTACACATGGGTCATGTTCCTAGCACATAAGGATCAAGCTTTTTCTGTTTTTAAGAAATTCCATAAAGAAGTAACCAATGCTAGAGATACCTCAGTAATAGCTATTAGAAGTGACCATGGTACCGAATTCGAAAATCAGTCATTTGATGAGTTTTGTAGTAAAAAGGGGATAACCCATAATTTTTCTGCACCTAGGACACCACAACAAAATGGAGTTGTGGAGAGGAAAAATAGAACTCTAGAGGAAATGGCAAGAACTATGTTATGTGAAAGTAACCTCCCAAAGTACTTTTGGGGAGAAGCCATTAATACTTCTTATCATATATTAAATAGAGTTTTATTAAGACCCATTATAAAGAAAACACCTTATGAACTTTGGAAAAACAGAAAACCAAAAGTTAATTACTTTCATGTTTTTGGATGTAGGTGTTTTGTTCATAATAATGGGAAAGATAATTCTAAGTAAATTTGACTCTAAATCTGATGAGGGAATATTCTTAGGTTACTCTACAACTAGTAAAGCCTATAGAGTCTTTAATAAAAGAACCTTAGTTATAGAAGAATCTATACATGTTGTATTTGATGATTCTAGTGACATCTCCTCTAGTAAGAAAGTTAACTTTGATGATGATGCTGAAATTCTTGAAGAAAAGATAGACGAGATGACATTACAAGATGATAATCAAAAATTGATTGAAGGAACATCATCAAGCCAAGAGGCTATTGTGGATCATGGGCTAACTAAAGCTTGGAGGTATGCTCACGGGCATCCTAAGGAAACTAATTCTAGATGATCCATCTCAACCGGTTAGGACTAGAGCATCCCTTAGGAATTTAAATAACCATCTAGCTTTTGTCTCACACTTTGAGCCCAAACATATAGAAGAAGCCGAAAATGATGTAAATTGGATAAATGCAATGCAAGAAGAATTAAACCAATTTACTAGAAACAAGGTATGGAATCTAGTAGAGAGACCTTCTGAATATCCTATTATAGGTACTAAATGAATTTATAAAAATAAACTTGATGAAAATGGAATTGTTATAAGGAATAAGGCTAGACTAGTAGCAAAGGGTTATAATCAAGAAGAATGTATAGATTTTGATGAAACCTTTGCTCCTGTAGCTAGACTTGAGGCTATTAGATTATTATTAGCATATGCATGCTCTAAGGACTTCAAACTATTTCAATGGATGTAAAAAGTGCATTTTTAAATGGGTATATTAATGAGGAGGTAATATGTAGAACAACCTCCTGGTTTTTGAAAATCATCAATACCCTAATCATGTATATAAACTGAACAAAGCACTTTATGGGTTAAAACAAGCACCTAGAGCATGGTATGAGAGGCTTAGCAAATTCCTATTAGAACATAAATTCTCTAGGAGAAATGTAGATACAACAACTATTTCTGAAAAAGCAAAATAAAGATATGTTATTAGTACAGATTTATGTTGATGATATTATTTTCGGTGCTACTAACAATCGCCTCTGCGAAGAATTTGCTGATTTGATGCCAGAGTGAATTTGAGATGAGCATGATGGGAGAGCTGAACTACTTCCTCGGGCTTCAAATCAAAACAGTCTGAAGGAGGCATCTTCATCAATCAAGCCAAATATATCAAGGAGATGCTCAAGAAGTTTGATATGGAGGGAAACAAGTCAATAAGCACCCCCCATGAGCTCATCATGCAAATTAGACCAAGATGAATCAGGTAAATCTGTAGATCAGAAACTGTATAGAGGTAATGATAGGATCTTTATTGTATCTTACTGCAAGTAGACCTGATATTATGTTCAGTGTGTGCATGTGTGCTAGATATCAGGCTAATCCTAAGGAATCACATCTAATTGCAGTAAAGAGAATCTTTAAATACCTAATAGGAACAAAGAACATAGGGTTATGGTATTCTAAAGAATCTAGCCTAAACCTAATAGGATACACAGATTCAGACTTCGCTGGATGTAAGCTGTTAGATGTATGCCCTAGAAGCCAATTTGGCTGACACATTGTTGATTCTAGGGACATAATTTTGTACTTGACTATTATTATTGAATAAATAAAGGCATCTTTTCATTCATATTGTTTATGTGTCTATGAATCGTCCTAGAAATTAATAAGATGATGATACATATTCTCAAGAGTTGAGAATTTAAGCCATGTATCATTGGTGATTAATTTCTAAATGCTCCTGATCAATGGATCATCACGAGGACGGTGATCGATCCGATCAGTGCACAGATCACTTTCCTTCTGGATGGACGAGACTTGAGTCCACAGTGTAGGAACACTGAAGTGATAGTGCAGGTGCTTGTTAGAGAACAAGGGTACTGAGCGTGACCAAGACAAGAAGTCACTTGGATGTCTATCCACTCGGTCAGTGACTTGCTTGATGTATGCAGTAGTGTGACTGGTCCTTTTGACCTGCCGGGTGCTTTCGGCTACTCACAGTGACGGTTATTGTAGTTTGGACTACACACATACATGGTCTCTAGCCATATGGGTCCATGCAGTGTAGATTGGCTGCAGTAGCGTTCACTGTAGGAGTAGGGTATGCACCTATTAAGGAATCTATCGACCTTGATAGAAGAGGAGTGATCCTATGTGATTTGTTAGACTGAGTTCTAAGACCTTGGCCAGGGCAGTAATTTAAGTGGGAAAAGAGTTTCCACTATCGAACTCAAGTCGAATAAAATCTTGACATTATGACAGGACGAATGGGGTTGACGAGTTGTCCATGACCTCCGTCCTGTAGGGATCCACGATAGTAGGACTGTATCCACCGTTAACTGCACCTAGAGGTTCATCATTCCATTCTGCTGGTAGCCACTACATGCTGCTAGGTGTCACTGGTGGATGGTGGGACTCATAGGGATTATCTTGATAGATCGATAAACCCTAATGAGTTGAGTTGGAATCGCTTTCCAAACCCATTGAAAGAGTTTTCAATGATATTGAGATAGAGATCACCAATATATCTCACTTACCAGTCAGTAGATAGAACCTATGGGGTCACACACACTAGAAGTATTGACCGATCCGATGGTTGAAATCGTGATTAGGAATCACAAGTAATCAATTTGATTTGATAAGAAGTTGAAGAAGGAAAAGGGAATTAATTTAATTGGACTTGAAACAAGAATCCTACTTTGGGTTAGGATTCCTAGAGTTCCTAATGGAATTAGGACTGGAAATCCTAGTTGGAGTAGGACTGGGATTCCTACTTGCGAATAGGATTTCCTACAATCCTAATGAGATTAGGAACTTTGAATTAAAATTGGATTCCTACTTGGAGTAGGATTCCTAGAAATCCTAATTTGGATTAGGACTTCCGAATTTCAAATAAAGTCCTAACTTGGGATTAGGACTAAAATTTAAAAACAAATCCTAATTGGATTAGGATTCCTTAAGTCTAAATTAATTATTAATCTAATGAATCAACATGACTTCTAATTGGATTAGGATTGAAGAGTTCAATTAAGTCATGATTCATTCAAGTCCTAATTGGATTAGGACTAGCGTAGATTGAACCCAAATTTGGCTAATCCTAATTAGATTAGGATTAAACCATGAGAGAGGCACCTAATCCTCTTTGGAAGAGGATTGGGTTAACCAAGTAAGAGGGGCATGAGCCCCTCTTCACTTAGTTGGTGCGACATGAAGAGAGAAGGGGGGCCGGCGCCCCCTCTTGGAAAGTAGTCAAGGGCTCCTAACTTGTAGGAGCCCTTCATCCTTATTAAAGGAGGACTAGGGCCGACGCCCTAGATGAACCTTTCTCCTCTTCATCACGTGGCCACCCCCTCTCCATCTCTCCTTGGTTCAGCCGCCATCAGCAAGGGGAAAAGAAGAGGAGGCGTCTCCCTCCTCTTGGTCTTCTTCCTTGGCTTCAGCGCGTGTGAAGAGAAGAAAGCTGCGAAGGGATTTGATCTTCTTCCTCTTCTTCATCCTTCTTCTTCCTCCTCTCAAGTGCAATCAAGAGTTGATTGAAAGAGAGGACATCAGCCATCAAAGCTATCTCTGCAAGGGAGCTAGCACCCCGGTGAGATAGAGAGCTTGGATCGGATCCTGCTTCGTGTGGATACCCGTAGAGGCCGGACATTTGAACGGCTTCAAGCGAACCCTCTTCCAAAACCACGAATTCAGATTTGCGGTGATCATCTACCCGCGTAAGGTGAAGATTTGATCTTCTTAATAGTTTTAAAAGTTTTAATTCTTACTTAATTACGAAAGGTCTCGAAACAACGTTCATGCGATGAACGTCGAACCCGTGCATGCCGATTCCGCTGCCATCTGATTTTTGTTTTGAAATATCAGCGGCATGGGCGGGTTCCCAACAGTGGTATCAGAGCCTAGGCTTCGTAGATTAAGGTAAGAATTAAATATCTAAAGGCTTATTAGATCTGAAAATTGAATGATCATGCATGCTGAAAAATTCTGCATGCAGATTTTTCAGGGGTGCTGATTTTTTACATGCTGATTTTTATGTGATAAAAAGATGATTCTAATTGCATTGTTAATGGGATTACAAAGTTTAGAATCATGATTAGCATGATCAGCGACCTATGTCATGATATAATCAGTTAATTTTCAGATCTAAAAATTATAATTGTTGCATACGGTGATGATCATAGGATTCAAACCCTTTTGGTATCAAATGTAATGACCTGCGATGTGATCTGCGATGTCATGTAATTTTTCAGATGCTTGCATGCATCTTATTTGATGTTTTGAGAGGCCTGCGTGCCTCCTAAAAGGAGATGTAATTTATTTTTATTTTATTTTACATCTGGTTGTATTTCTGTTATGTGATGTACATCAACGATCAAGCTGAAGCAAAGGCATGAGATGAAAGGTGATCTAAGCGGTTGATGGCGATGGGATCAAGAGTTGATCAAGGATCGAATCAAGGAGGCTTGGAACCAATTCAAGAGTTGAAGACCACTTGATCGATTGATGTGCATGTGCTTGTAATACGACCTAATTAGAATCCATGATCATCACCTAGTTAAAGTTTAGCTTTAATTTGATGCTGCGATTATAACTGCCTGCAATGCACCGTTTGCATGTGATGTGAATGAGAGTCGGGTAGATAGGTTTACATGTGATGTAGCAAACCCAATTAAGACCTAAATCAAAACCTCCTCAATCAAGTCGAGAGTGAACCGACATGAGCAAGTCATATTAGATTAATTGATCTAATTGGTGTCTAGGAAAGCAAGAAAGGTGGTTACTTAATTAGGACCTTACTCTCTGAGTAAGGGAAGCCTCCCACCTGCTTACCTGGCCAATTGTTCGATTACCTCTTATGAAGGGCTCAAGTTGCAAACACTAAGACCTGATTAACCAATATTAAGTCAATAGGTCTTCCACTGTAGTAGAGCTGCTAAGGCCTTTCTGATGTTGATTTGTCTCGGCTGGACACAGTGGTCAAGTTGCATCGGAGGGCTGGACCTCTCTATAGACATGAGATGTTGTAGGGTAAAGGTGGGGTTGGGCACCAATAACTGTTAGGTGAGGACCCAATGACGACTTTATCCTACGGTTATACGGTGGGTCTGACTTAACTAAGAAATGGGACCAATAACTGTTAGGTGAGGTCTTCATGGCTTAGAGACCAAGTTGCACTGCACCATGCTTGAGAAGCATTGTACAAGAGTTGTACACTCATCCATCTATGTATCACCAATAACTGTTAGGTGAGGTGGCATGTAAATCGGTGGGACCGCAGTACCCACTAGAAACCCTAGTCGTGTGGAATTCCGTTTTCCTACCAGGGGAGTGTGAGGAATTCGAGAAAATAGTGGGAGTTACATTTGTTCTAAAAGACCTTAGAACAGATTAGGATCAAGTACAAAAGTCTAACTAGAATCTTTACTCTCTGCAGATACAATGTCGGCTTCAAACTCTCTGACCCGTATTCTGAGACCAACCGACTGACCGGAACCAATTACAAGGACTGGCTTAGAAATCTCAAAATGTTTTGGACTGTGAGAAAATAGGCTATATACTCGATTCAGATATCCCCACACTACCAGCACGTCCTACTGATGTTCAGCGTGAGTGCATAAAAAGTGGTTGGATGATGACATTAGAGTAAAATGCTATATGATGGCATCCATGTCTAATGAACTCCAATGCCAGCATGAAAATATAAAGACTGCTAGGGATATACTGGCACACCTGCAAGAGTTGTATGGTGAGCAGAGTCGCACAGCTCGTTTTGAAGTGTCCAAGAGGCTTTCAAAGCGAAGATGCGCGAAGGGCAGTCTGTCAATGATCACGGTCTGACCATGATCAAGGACCTAGAGGAGCTTGAGAAGCTCGGTATGGACATGCACAAGGAATTGCAAGTGGATTTGATCCTACAGTCACTTCCTGATTCATTTGGTCAGTTCATAGTAAACTACCACATGAATAAGATTGAATGCACTAAGACTGAACTAATCAACATGTTGGTAACTGCTGAGGGAGCCTTGAAAGGTTCAAGGGGCAATGTCCTTGCTGCTGAGTTGACTTCTGGTTCCAAGAGAAAGTCTACTTGGAAGAAAAAGAAGCCTGCTAAGAAGCAGAAGAAAGACAAGAAGCCAAAGAAGGAAGTTCAAAAGAAAAAGGCTAACGACAAAGAAAATGTTTCCACTGCAATGTCGAAGGCCACTGGAAGAGGAACTGTCCTTCATACCTCGAGAGCCTGAAGAACAAGAAAGGTGACACACCTTCAAAAGGTATAGACTTGCTCATAATTGAAACCAATCTAGCGGTTTCTTCTACTTCTAGTTGGGTTATAGATTCTGGTTCTAGTGCTCATTTGTGCACTACCATGCAGGGTCTAAAGGAAAGTAGAAGGCTGGCGGAAGGTGCGGTACCCCTTCGGGTTGGCAACGGGGCAAAAGTTGCTGCTGTGGCTGTGGGCACCTACCATCTGCGACTACCGTCTGGATTTAGTTTAATACTTAGAGACTGCTATTATGTACCTGTTGCTAGCAGAAATTTGATTTCTGTTTCATGTCTAGCACAGGAAGGTCATGTTTTTACATTTGACAAAGACTGCTGTTCTATTTATTTAAGAAATAAAATAGTAGCACGTGGTTTTATGATGACAGTCTCTATCATTTACATATGATATATCTGTGAATATTACCGAGCAAGAAGTGAGTGCCAAAGGATCCAAAAGATCCAGGGATGAGATAAACCAAAGATATTTGTGGCACCTCAGACTTGGCCATATTGGAGAGGATAGGATGAGCAAAATGGATAAAGATGGGCTTCTCGGCTCATTGACTTCCGAGTCATATCCAGTTTGCGAGTCCTGTCTTCAAGGAAAAATGGCTAGACTGCCCTTGTAGGACATGGGGAGAGGACCACTGAAATACTTACCCTAGTACATACAGATGTATGTGGCCCATTCGATGTGCTAGCCAGGGGACGTTATTCTTACTTCATTACCTTTACCGATGATTATTCACGGTATGGGTATGTGTATCTTATGAGACACAAGTCTGAGTCTTTTGAAAAGTTCAAAGAGTTCAAGAATGAAGTAGAAAAACAAACTGGAAAACCTCTTAAGGCTCTCGATCAGATCGAGGAGGAGAATACCTTAGTGGGGAATTCCGGGACTATCTCAAAGAAAACGGCATAGTCTCACAATGGACACCTCCGGGTACACCTCAACTCAACGGGGTGTCAGAGAGGAGAAATCGGACCCTGTTGGACATGGTCAGTTCCATGATGAGCTTCACTGATTACCTATGTTCCTTTGGGGAGATGCCTTACTCACAGTGATTTATTTATTGAATAGAGTTCCCTCTAAATCCGTTCCTACCACACCGTATGAGATATGGCATGGTAAGAAACCAAGTCTGGGTCATCTCAAGATTTGGGGATGTCCGGCCCACGTCAAGCGACTACAGGCAGACAAGTAGAGGCTAGGACCATAAGTGCTCGTTTTATAGGATATCCTAAAGAGTCATTAGGATACAATTTTTACGTCTCAGAGGATCACAATGTGTTTGTGAGCCGTCATGCCATCTTCTTGGAAAATCAGTTATCCTTGATAGAGGCATGGGAGGAAAATTGAGCTTGAAGAGAAAGTCTCTGAAAAGCAACGATCATGGATCCTATAGAACCCATTCATAAAGAGCCAGTACACGATGTCCCTCGACCACCTCGTAGATCTAGTAGGATCTCCCATCCTCCCGATAGATACTTAGGTATACTAGAAGAGGATACCGAGGAAATGTTCCTAGTGGAGATAGGGATCACATACAGGATCCCAAAACCTACAACGAAGCGATATCTGATATCGATTCCGAGAAATGGCTGGAAGCTATGAAGTCAGAGTTAGACTCCATGCATTCCAACCAAGTCTGGACCTTAGTAGACCCACCAGAAGGTATTGTACCTATTGGATGCAAATGGATCTACAAAAGGAAGATAGGTTCGGATGGAGAGGTAGAGACCTATAAAGCAAGGCTTGTGGCAAAGGTATAGTCAGCGCGAAGCATTGACTATCAGGAGACCTTTCACCTGTAGCCATGCTAAAATCCATCCGAACATGCTTGCCATTGGCAGCATTTCATGATTATGAAATCTGCAGATGGATGTGAAAACTGCTTCCTGAATGGATATCTTGATGAAGATATCTATATGGAACAGCCATTGGGTTTCACTTCCAGTGATGGAGATCACAAGGTCTGCAAGCTGCAAAGGTCCATCTATGGACTAAAGCAAGCCTCTCGGAGTTGGAACACTCGTTTTGATGATGCAATCAAAACGTTTGATTTCATCAAAAATGAAGAGGAACCGTGTGTTTACAAAAAGGTTAGTGGGAGTGCTGTCGTTTCTCGTACTGTACTAGATGACATTCTCCTGATTGGGAATATATTCCCATGCTAACCTCGGTCAAGGTCTGTTGTCAAAAGAATCTCCATGAAAGACCTTGGGAAGCATCCTATATTTGGAATAAAGTCTATAGAGATAGATCTAAAAGAGCTTGGCCTTTCACAGAAAATGTACATAAAGGAGTGCTGAAGAGGTTCAGCATGGAAAACTCCAAGAGGAGTCTCTTACCCTAAGCATGGAATTCATCTCTCCAAGAAGATGTGCCCCAACACATCTGAAGAGATTCAACGCATGAGCAAGATTCCCTATGCATCGGCAATAGGAAGCCTCATGTATGCCATGCTGTGTACACGACCTGATATAGCTCTTGCTTGAGTGTCACAAGCAGATATCAGTCGGATCCAGCAAGAAGCACTGGATAGCTGTGAAGAACAGTCTTAAGTACTTGAGAAGAACTAGGGACATGTTCTTGTCTTGGGAAAAGATCAGAGTTGAAGGTAGAAGGATGCACACATATTGATGATAGAAAGTCTACATCAGAATAGTGCAATGTGGTTCAGTAAATTGGAAGAGTTCCAAACAACCGATCATTATAGATTCTACCTTAGAAGCTGAATCTTAAGCCGTATCTAAGGATGCAGTGGAAACCTTCTGATTAAAAGTTAATTGCAGAGTTAGGTGTAATGTCATTAGAGCCATAACACTTTACTGCGATAACATTGGCACCATAGCACTAGCTATGGAGCCATGTCTCATCAGAAGTCCAAGCACATAGAGCGCGCTTCCATTTCATACCGACTATGATGTAGAGGTGCAGAGAGTAGACTCCGCGGATAACGTGGCAGACCCGTTCACTAAGCAGCAGAGTCAGAAAAAGACTGAAGCCCACCTTGAGAAGATGGGCCTAAGATATATGACCAATTGGCTTAGTGCAAGTGGGAGATGTTAGATGTATGCCCTAGAAGCCAATTTGGCTGACACATTATTGATTCTAGGACATAATTTGTACTGACTATTAATATTGAATAAATAAAAGGCATCTTTTCATCATACTGTTATGTGTCTAGAATCGTCCAGGAAATAATAAGATGATATACATATTCTCAAGAGTGAGAATTTAAGCCATGTATCATTGGTGATTAATTTCTAAATGCTCCTGATCAATGGATCATCACGAGGACGGTGATCGATCCGATCAGTGCACAGATCACTTTCCTTCTGGATGGACGAGACTTGAGTCCACAGTGTAGGGACACTGAAGTGATAGTGCAGGTGCTTGTTAGAGAACAAGGGTACTGAGCGTGACCAAGACAAGAAGTCACTTGGATGTCTATCCACTCGTCAGTGACTTGCTTGATGTTGCAGTAGTGTGACTGGTCCTTTGACCTGCGGTGCTTCGGCTACTCACAGTGAGGTTATTGTAGTTTGACTGCACACATACATGGTCTCTAGCCATATGGGTCCATGCAGTGTAGATTGGCTGCAGTAGTTCACTGTAGGAGTAGGGTATGCACCTATAAGGAATCTATCGACCTTGATAGAAGAGGAGTGATCCTATGTGATTTGTTAGACTGAGTTCTAAGACCTTGGCCAGGGCAGTAATATAAAGTGGAAAAGAGTTTTCCACTATCGAACTCAAGTCGAATAAATCTTGACATATGACAGACGATGGGGTTTGACGAGTTGTCCATGACCTCCGTCCTGTAGGGATCCACGATAGTAGGACTGTATCACATGTTAACTGCACCTAGAGGTTCATCATTCCATTCTGCTGGGTAGCCACTACATGCTGCTAGGTGTCACTGGTGGATGGTGGGACTCATAGGGATTATCTTGATGATCGATAAACCCTAATGAGTTGAGTTGGAATCGTTCCAACCCATTGAAAGGAGTTTTCAATGATATAGTGATAGAGATCACAATATATCTCACTACCAGTCAGAATAGAACCTATGGGGTCACACACACTAGAAGTATTGACCGATCCGATGGTTGAAATCGTGATTAGGAATCACAAGAAATCAATTTGATTGATAAGAAGTTGAAGAAGGAAAGGGAATTAATTAATTGGACTTGAAACAAGAATCCTACTTCGGGTAGGATTCCTAGAGTCCTAATTGGATTAGGACTGGGAATCCTAGTTGGAGTAGGACTGGGATTCCTATTGGAATAGGATTCCTACAATCCTAATGAGATTAGGAACTTTGAGATTAAAATGGATTCCTACTTGGAGTAGGATTCCTAGAAATCCTAATTGGATTAGGACTTCGGATTCAAATAGAGTCCTAATTGGATTAGGACTAAAATTAAATACATCCTAATTGGATTAGGATTCCTTAAGTCTAAATTAATTATTAATCTAATGAATCAACATGACTCCTAATTGGATTAGGATTGAAGAGTTCAATTGAGTCATGGTTCATTCAAGTCCTAATTGGATTAGGACTAGCATAGATTGAACCCAATTTGGTAATCCTAATTGGATTAGGATTAAACCATGAGAGGCACCAATCCTCTAAGAGGATTAGGGCAACCATAAGGAGGGGCATCACCCCCTCTCCTTCTTGTTGGTGCGGAAAGAGAGGGGGCCGGCGCCCCTCTTGGAAATTCAAGGGCTCCTAATTGTAGGAGCCCACTTTTATTAAAGGAGGACTAGGGGGCGCCCTAATAGAGACTTCTCCTTGCTGCCGTACCCCCCCTCTCTCCTCCTTGGTTCAGCCGCCAAGCAAAGGGAAAAGAAGAGAGGCGTCTCCTCCTCTTGGTCTTCTCCTTGGCTTCAACGCGTGGAAGAAGAAGGCTGCGAAGGGATTTGATCTTCTTCCTCTTCTTCATCCTTCTTCTTCCTCCTCTCAAGCAATCAAGAGTTGATTGAAAGAGAGGACATCAGCCATCAAAGCTATCTCTGCAAGGGAGCTAGCACCCCGGTGAGATAGAGAGCTTGGATCGGATCCTGCTTCGTGTGGATACCCGTAGAGGCCGGACGTTTGAACGGCTTCAAGCGAACCCTCTTCCAAAACCACGAATTCAGATTTGCGGTGATCATCTACCCGCGCAAGGTGAAGATTTGATCTTCCTATTAGTTTTAAAAGTTTTAATTCTTACCTAATTACGAAAGGTCTCGAAACAACGTTCATGCGATGAACGTCGAACTCGTGCATGCCGATTCCGCTGCCATCTGAAAATTTTTGAAATATCAGCGGCATGGGCGGTTCCCAACACAGACCACGCCCTGAATCCATCGCTGGGTCTTCGGCGGTCTATAAGAGGAATACGAGAAGAAGAAAGAAGGGGGAGGGAGAGAGCTCTGTTCCACGGAGGAAAAACAGAGCTTGCTCTATTTTGAAGAGAAAAGAAAACCAAAAAAAAGAGAGAAGAGAATAAAAAAATAGAGAGGGTTTGAGGTGGATGGCAAAGGAGTTCTTCAGCCAACCAATGGAGATGACGAGCACCATGAGCGGCTGAACCTCGGTTTAGGGGTTCGATGAAGCCATAGAGGAGTATTCGTTTCATTTTTATTGACTTGAGTTTATATTGTAAGATTGTTGCATGATGAAGAATTTATCAATTGATCTTATGATTTATCCAATTTATGTGAATCATTTATCTTGCAGAAAATATATTACATAAATTGATCTATTTCATCGAATCCAACACCTGTGGTTTGGAGGAGATATTCATGTGACATCGATTTCATGTTTAATGATTTAATGATCAGATGCATCATGCTAGGTTAGACAGGTCATGCTTATTGTTAGAGTAGATGGTTTGTGCTAGACTGAGATGATTCATGCTGGAAATTAGCTATAATTTTTTTTGTGATTGCTTTGGCTTGTAATCGGAAGCAATCAAGTCTTACATACAACTCAATCATTGAAAGCGTCACGGATATAAATCTATCGGTGGATTCTAGCCCTAAACACCTCCCTCCATAGTTAACTCATACTATTACATCCATATTAATTCTTAGTTTTTATCATTTACTCTAGCTTATACCCTTTGAAGTAATTTAAGAAAAAAACTTGTCTCCAATCCCTGTGGACCGACATCCATAATCACTGTCCTACAGGATACATGCTATTGCGTGGTTTATTTTTAAAATTGAAAGAACCGATCAATTTCTGACGCCGTTGTCGGGGATCGCTAGCATAGTTATTTTTCTTTTCATTTAAAAAAAAAACTTTCAATATATATATATATATGTATCTAAAATAAAAATATTTTTTATTTTTGTTACTTTTCTTATCTCCTTTTTCTCTCTTACTAATTTTTAATTTTCTTTTGATATTATTTGATCAGGAATCGAAGAGAAAATCTGGGACGATCAAAGAGGGGACTGCATAAAAGGAATGCTGTAGAGGTTTGCTTAAAAAAAAAAATTTACTGGGAAAATTTTCTTTGGTAACCTCTAAACCTTTCTTGTTTAAATTGATTGTTAGCTTAAAATTTTGCGGTGATTGTTTGATTTTAATTTCAGCAAAGGTATGAATGCATGCCTGATACACATACACAAATTAATCCGCACATAGTAAGGGCAATCACCCCAACAAGATAAGAGCCGGATTTCGTCACCGAACTCTTGCCCAACTTAGGTGAACTCAATCTCATATAGTGTCACTTTAATTAAAATCAATTAGATGTTGGCCCCTAGGGACATTCGAGCTCAATAGGACGAAGATCACCAAAAGTTGCATTAATTTCGCTCTATGGCTTAGTTGATGTCTAGGCAAGCTTTGTTCCTTAAGAAAGACAGTTCATCTGTTCGAGGCAAGTGATTTTTAAGTGGGACCTTTGCGAATGCATCGTGACCCCTCCACTTACCTGGGAGCTTACCTGGTCAACTCGGTTCATTAGACCGGATTGAGGCTTAGGTGCCCTCTTCAAACCAATTAGGAGCTGTCTAGTGATTTTAGGGCGAATACAAGGATTTGATGTGTTGTTCTTTTATTGCATGCTTGACTGATCAAGTACTAGTTTATGCAAGGGAGTCGTTCTAGAGTACGTGACCTATTACCTTTGACCCTGAAATAGAACGAACCCTTAGGAATATTCGAGCTGAGATCAGAACATTAGAATCATTCCCACCTCCTGAGATGGCTGAAGAACAACCCAAACTCCTGAGGGAGTACTTTACTCCCACCATTTACACTTTCCCATCTTGCATTTGATTACCTAAAGTAGCAGCGGTACAATATGAAATAAAGTCTAGTGTGATCCAAATGCCCCATCTTTTTATGGGCTCACCAACGAAGACCCATATAAACACTTAGATGAATTTTTTGAGATATGCACCACTGTCAAGATTCAGAACTTCACTGATGAAGCTCTGAAACTTAGATTATTCCCCTTCTCCCTTAAAGATAGAGTCAAGCAATGGCTGAATTCTTTAGAAGCCAATTCGATTCGTTCCTGGATCAAATGCAACAAGAATTCCTAAAAAAATACTTTTTCATAGGAAGAACGAACCAGTTTAGACGTGCCATCACGAGCTTCTCCCAAACTGAGGGAGAAGAATTTCATGAAACTTGGAAGAGATTTCGGGACCTAATCCGTAAATGTCCACATCATCAAATACCTAAATGGCAGCTAGTGCAATGTTTCTATGACGGATTGACTGAACGAAACCGTCAGATGATCGATGCTGCATGCAGGGGGACTTTCATGCTTCAAAATGAGCATGCAGCATGGCAATTATTTGAAAATCTTAATGAAAACTCCCTCCACCATGCTTCTTGTTCTCGTCAAGCACCACCGAGTTCTCAAAGAAAAGGGGCCCATTTGTGAAATAAGTCATTCTATGGACCTGTCTAGCAAAGTAGATGCATTGTCCCATAAGATTGACCAACTGATGATAGGAGGACATGTCGTTAGCTCTTTCCAAGCACAAGTAGTGCTATCTGTTCTAGCCCATTGCATCCTATTCATGAGTGCCCCTCAGCACCCCAATTTCTCGAACTTGTGCAAGAACACATCAATGCTGCCCAAACACAGCCCAAACCGGATAATGACCCATTTTCCAATACATATAACCCGGGATGGCGGAATCATCCAAATTTTTCTTGGAGGCAGCAAGCTTCGAATACTGCCCAACCCTACTCCCAAAATTTTCAAAACCCTTAGAATTTTCATCTCTACCGTCCCTCAACTCAATTTCAACACCCTCCTCCTCCAACCCAAAGAAATATAGCCTTTGAGGAGAAAGTGTTGAACGCCCTTCAAGGTTTGGAAACCATTACACAATTGGTGCACCTCACACGCAATCCATCGCCAAGCTAGAATCCCAAATGGGGCAACTAGCTAATGCACTGAACAAGCGAGAGGAAGGAAAGCTTCCAAGCCAACCACTAAGTAATCCTAGGGGGACAATACATGGCTCAAGAAAATCAATTAAATGCAATTCATCATGAACAAGCCAATGCTTTGACTATCCTAAGGAGTGGACGTGTAGTAGACAATAAGATTGGGGAGGACAACAATAAGGAAGGTGAAGAAGAGGATAGAAATGTGTTAAATGAAAATCTAAAACCTTCTTCTTCTTCTTCAGCTAGTCCACCTTTTGCCAAAAACTCACATCCCAAAGGCCCCATTTCCTGAAGCTCTTAATTCACCCTCTCCCTTTGACAAAGAGGAAACTTCACTAGAGGAGATGATGGAGGTTTTCAAACAAGTTAAAATCAACCTTCCGCTTCTTGATGCTATTAGACAAGTTTCCTCCTATGCTAAATTTCTCAAAGATTTTTGTACCCAAAAGCAAAAATCTAGGACACATGTGCCTAGAAAGGTCTTCCTAACTGAGCAAGTGAGTTCTATTCTCCAACACAACACCCCTCCGAAATTTAAAGATCCTGGTGCTCCCACCATCTCCTGTGTCTTAGAAAATAATTTCATTGATCGAGCACTCTTAGATCTAGGGGCAAGTGTCAACCTTTTACCTTATTCAGTTTATGAGAAACTTGGGTTAGGTGAGTTAAAACCAACCTCGGTATCCCTTCAATTGGCTGATCGATCTGTAAAAACACCACGTGAGATAATTGAGATGTTCTTGTCAAGGTAGACAAATTCTATTTTCCAGTAGATTTCATCATCCTTGATATGGAACATGAACCTAATCCTAAGAAACAAATCCCCGTGATCCTTGGGCGCTCCTTTTTAGCAACAGCCAATGCGTGCATCAATTGTAGAATGGGGGTAATGAACATATCATTTAGGAACATGAAGCTAAAATTAAATGTGTTCAATGCGGCCGACCAACCCGCGAGGGAAGTTGAGTGTTTTATAATAGAGAAAATAGATGACCTCATAGAAGGAGATGCAAAAACTACCTCACTATGTCTGGCTGAAGACAATAAACTTAGCGCCTGTTGGGAGGCAACCCAATTCTCTTAGATTTCTTTAACATTGAGGATAATGTTAGGTTTAGGTTTGGGGATATTTTTAAGTATTTTTAAGCATTTTTGGTTTTATTTGCATCTCTTGCATTCGTTTTCACTTCACAATGTCAGATTTATGTTTGGGGGTCTTCATCTTGATTTTCATCACAAAAAAAAATGTTCATTTTCATTTTTATAAATTGAAAAAATAATAATAATAATATTTTTTACCTAATTTCTATATATTAATGCGAGAATGATAAACACACAAGGTATATAAAATCTAAAAAGCCCAATGACTAGTCAGAAGTAATACAAATTTAAGTTCTTTTTATTAAGTCTCTCTTAGGGAGTTGTAAGCTAATTAATACTTTGGAATTTTACTACACACTGGCCGACCCTTCTAAAATATAGGCTCGACATTATATTGATAGTATAGTAGCAACCTTGGATCCTGATGAATCATACTTATCTAATCCAAAAAAAGAAAAAAAAAATTAATCAATAAAAATGGATTTAGTCAGGAACATCGAAAAGGGCTACCTATTATCAAAGATCAGGTGGGCTTGTGATGAGGACTCCGAGCATAAGTCCGTAGGGGAGTCTTGATGCCCGACACCTTGTGCCAACTGCTGTGAGAGTTGTCGACTGATTGCTCGTTACACGGAGAAATCACCACAAGAGTAAAAGTGCACAATTTATGCATTTTCCTTTATGAAAAAAAAAACTCTGTATTGACCTTGTAAAAGACAATAGTGTGAAAGCCGTCGTTGTAAAAATTCGAATAAACTGGAATATTACAGATAAAGCCCGTGAGGTACTAAAGTAAACATCCACAACTCTCGAAATCCTGCAGATAAGATGATTTTGAATCAGTGAGTAGGTCCCTTTCGACCAATCTTTGGAAACTACTAGTCTTAGCAATATTTTGGAGATCCAAACTCTTAGCTTGTGTACAGTCCAGATTTTACCGAGCACTCCAGTATAAATAAGTCTTACAACTTCCTAACGGAAACTTAATGACCTCAACTTGAATTGCATTTTGACCTAGGATTTAGGCTGACTTAGTAAATAAAATCGTGTGTGCTTTGAAATTCTTATCATTTATGTATCTTAAATTAGATTTAAATAATAATAATAATAATAAAAAGGAGAGTTTTTGAAATTCTTTGCTAGTATGCATTTGGAATTTGATTTTCACTTCATAGATCAATCGATCTAAAAAAAAATATTAATAATAACAATAACAATAAATGATTTATTTTAAGATTGAAGTTTGTGGGTATCTTCACTGAAAATCTTCACGAGACTATAACTCGTCCACTAGGGTAACCTAGGGTTTAAAGCCTTGTTGCATATGGTAAATGCAATCGCGATGCCTACGAAAGTGAGTTAGAATTTTTCTTTTTCAGTTTTATTTTGCTCGAGGACTAGCAAAACATAGATTTGGGGGTGTGATAAGTGCTGAATAATTTATAATTTAGTTATCTTTCCATAGCACTTATCAATGTTCTTAAACTGATAAATACATATTTTACCATGAAATTGAATAATCATTGAAATAGATTTAAAATATGGTAAGAAGTAAATAATTCTTTTCTTAAACCAGACTCTGAACTTGTCTCTCTCTTGGTTGCGTTCTTTCATGAAAACTACAGGAAAACATATAAGGAGGAGATTGTGTTGACCCGGTTTGGTAACCTAATGGAGTTGTAATCAAGCTAAGGGTATAATTAAATGGGTTTTGGTCCTGATTAGATTGAAAGTTATAATTAATTATTTTTGTATGGGGAAAAGGTTTGAGTAACCCTTTTTATTAAGTCACAGTCTTGTTTATTTTATCTGGTCGAGTTCGGTCTGAAGCAGTTTAGCAAGAATTAAATTTAAATAACACTGGGCTCGAGAACAAGTTCAAGCAAATCAACGATCATGACCCACCTCAAATCCAAAGCCAATTTCCAACCAATTCCTTACCTGCCTTCGTATAAAATTTATAATTTTAAAACTAAAAAAATAATTAAATATCCACAGTAATTTTGGAAAAAAATTACTGGAATCACTGTTCATATGAACAGTGTTCCGAGATGACACTGTTCATATGAACAGTGTTCCGAGATGACACTGTTCATATGAACAGTGTTAGAAAAAAAAATCATTCACTGTTCATCTTCTTCCTCCCGCAGTGCATCACGGCCGAGATTTGCGTCTTCTTGTCGATCTCGCGGCCAGCCCTCTTCCTAGTAGCTGAGATTCACGTCCGCCATCAGCCATTCCAGCCGCATCCAACGAGTGCAGCCAGCGACCAACTCCTCCGTCTTCATCCGGATCTCTTTCCAGCAGCCACGCATCACAGCCGACGCTCCCATCCTCCCATGGTCCAAAGAAGGAAAGCCATGAAGCATGATTCCTTCCACGGATCCACAGCTTTGCGACCAGCATCCTATTTTTTGCCATCACCGTCCGCATCTCCTCCGGATTCAAAATCTCCAAATCACGGATTGACGCCCTTCATCATCTTCACCCGAGATCCAGCCATTCTCCCAGCATCATGCCCTCGCGTGCAACAGGAATCAAGCCTCCGCGAGATCAAAGACCGCAGACCATGCCTTGAATCCATCGCTGGGTCTTCGGCGGTCAAGACGAGAAGAAGAAAGAAGGGGAGGGAAAAACAGAGCTTGCTCTGTTTTGAAGAGAAAAGAAAACCAAAAAAAAAAAAGAGAAGAGAATAAAAAAATAGAGAGGGTTTGAGGTGGATGGCAAAGGAGTTCTTCAGCCAACCAATGGAGATGACGAGCACCATGAGCGGCTGAACCTCGGTTTAGGGGTTCGATGAAGCTGTAGAGGAGTATTCGTTTCATTTTTATTGACTTGAGTTTGTATTGTAAGATTGTTGCATGATGAAGAATTTATCAATTGATCTTATGATTTATCTAATTTATGTGAATCATTTATCTTGCAGAAAATATTTTACATAGATTGATCTATTTCATCGAATCCAACACCTGTGGTTTGGAGGAGATATTCATGTGACATCGATTTCATGTTTAATGATTTAATGATCAAATGCATCATGCTAGGTTAGACAGGTCATGCTTATCGTTAGAGTAGATGGTTTGTGCTAGATTTAGATGATTCATGCTGGAAATTAGCTATAATTTTCTTTTGTGATTGCTTTGGCTTGTAGTCGGAAGCAATCAAGTCTTACATATAACTCAATCATTGAAAGCATCACGGATATAATCTATCGGTGGATTCTAGCCCTAAACACCTCCCTCCATAGATAACTCATACTATTACATCCATATTAATTCTTAGTTTTATCATTTACTCTAGCTTATACCCTTTGAAGTAATTTAAGAAAAAATAACTTGTCTCCAATCTCTATGGACCGACATCCGTAATCACTGTCCTACAGGATACATGCTATTGCGTGGTTTATTTTTAAAATTGAAAGAACTGATCAGTTGGTCATGTAGAGTGTCCCCAACTTGTTCCACGTGCTATCACCATAGCTCCTATGGTGATCTTCCATGAACCACCAACGAAGGTAGTAACATACCCTTCGCTGTCAAGCTGCCCAACAAAAATCAAGTTTCTCTTTAAGCCTGGAATATGCCTCACATTTTTAGCTTCCACACTGACTGATTCAGCATCCTGATATGAACTTCACCTTTTTCCATGATATCTAAAGGCTCATCATCAGCAAGATAAACCTTTCCGAAGTCTCCTGCAGTGTAATTCAGCATACACTCCTTCCATGAGGTAGAATGAAACGAAGCTCCAGAGTCTAGGATCCGCGACTTCATATGACTATCCACGCTGAGAATCAGAGCATCGTTGACTTCATCTGTGGTTGTATTCATGGATTCCTCGTTTTGTCCCTTGCTCAGCTTCTTCTTTCTGAGCCAACAATTCTTTCACGTGTGGCTCTTCTTACCACAATGCCAGCAGCCATCATCTTTCGATCTAGACTTGCTCCTCCTCTTAGACTTGATCAACCATAGTTTTCACTGCGCTGTACGGTTCTTTCTTTATCTTCAGATGTATTTAGAACCGAACCAGAGTATACACCAGACTCTCTCCTTCTGATATCTTCGCTGAGTATCAGATTTCGAACCTCCTCAAATTTCAGCTTGTTTGAGCCAAAAGAACTGCTTACAGCTGTCACCGTTGCACCCCAACTTTCTAGCAAAGAGGATAGAAGAATTAGGGCACGAACTTCATCCTCAAAACTGATCTCCACCGAACTCAACTAGCTCGTAATCAAATTAAAGTCGTTGATGTGATCCATAACTGAGGAACTTTCACTCATCTTCATATTGAATAAACGACGCATCAGGTACACCTTGTTGGAGGCCGAGGGTTTCTCATACATATTTGACCGTGCTTTCAATAAATCCGTTGTTGTCTTCTTTTCCAAAATGTTGAATGCGATGTTTCTGGCCAACGTCAAGCGAACAACTCCCAAAGCCTGACATTCCAATAAATCCCAATCGGCCTGTGACATGTCTTTCGGTTTCACACCTTCGAGACGTAGATGAAGCTTCTTCTGATACAGATAATCTTTGATTTGCATCTTCCAGAAACTGAAGTCTTTGCCGTCAAATCTGTCAATCTTGACCTTGCCTTCTTCAGCCGCCATTGCTCTACTTTTTTCTTCAACCAGATGGCTCTGATACTAGTTGTTGGGGATCAACCCTACGATTGCAGAATACAAGGAATAATAGGAGAAAGAAGAATAACACGGCAAAAAACAATAGCACACGCACAAGACACATAAATTTATGTGGTTTGGAGTCTCTTGCTCCTACATCCACAGCCGCACAGATTAATATTTTACTATATAATCAAAAGAAGTTTCAGAGATTTGGGAGAAGAGAATAAACTCTCTCTCACACAACAAATAATCTCTCTCAAGATGAACAACACGTCGTCTTCCTGATGCACACAAAGAACAAAACTGTTCTGCCGCCTCCCTTGGACGCTTGGATCTCTTTGGAACCTCTTGTTGATGAATTCAAGGATTTTTCTAGGTTGCTACACACTTCCTCATGTCCCTCAAGAGGTCTATATATACCTATCAATCTCTTACTTTGATTAGGGCTCAAAAAACCTTGACTTGGATCCGGTTCATAACTCAGCCTCGCGTGAAAAACATGCTCGAGTCGACTCCCACAATTCTAATTCTGCGAGTCGACTCGGCAACAGTCCACAAAAAACACTTCTCTGTCTGCCTGTGGGAGTTGACTCCTACAGGTCTGGAGTCGACTCCAACACTGTGGGAGTCGACTCCTACAGATCTGGAGTCGATTCCAAAAATTGTGCCAAGTCTGCCTACGTGCCAGAGTCAACTCCAAGTCTGCTGGAGTCGATTCCTAACCTTGCTGAAGATTTTTTTCTTACTAATTCAACTTTGAATCTTTTCGAACTCTTCCCGACTTGTCTTTTCTTGATCCTCCACCGCCATAGTATATATAGGGGTCTTAAAAAAAGAAATGGATCAGGCTCTACAACCTAACATTACTATGCTTTTTCAATTATTAAAAGATGCATTTTGAGAAGGTGTTACTTTGCCATCATCTTCATATGAAGCCAAAAATTAGTAAAAGAGTTGAATCTTGGATATGAGAAATACACAGTTGTCCGAATGACTATATTTTATATCACGGTGAAAATATTAACCAAAAGTCGTGCCGAATATGTGGAACTTCATGATGAAGAAAACATAAAGAAGACGAGAATGATTCATTGACTAAAGTGGATGTTGGCACCGACTAAGAAAAAACCGACTAAAATTTTGAGGTATTTTTCTCTTATACCCAGATTGAAAAGAATGTTTGCATCAACGAAGAAGGCTTCCTCAATGAGATGGCATGACGAAGGCCGTATAAAGGATGAAATGTTAAGACATCCAACGAATAGTCTCGCATAGAAAGCATTTGATGATAGGCATCCCGAATTTGCTTCTGATGTTTGCAGTGTTAGGCCACATTTAGCTACTGATGGGTTTAATCCATTTTGAACGATGAGTTCTACATATAGCACTTGGCCGATTGTTTTGATTCCATATAATTTGCCCCCATAGATGTGTATGAAACAGTCTTCACTAATTCTGTCAGTGGTTATTCCAGATAACAATGGCCCAGGTAATGATATTGATATTTTTCTGCAGCCTTGAGGAATTGGAACAATTATGGGAGGGTATTGATGCATTTGATACTTTCACTGGCCAAAGATCTAAATTGCGTGCAGCTCTTATTTGGACCATCAATGATTTTTCTGTATATGCTAATTTATCTGGTTGGAGCACTAAAAGGCATATTGCATGTCCTTCTTATGGAGATTCAACCCATTCATATTGGTTAAAACATGGAGAAAAGTTCTATTATATGGGCCATCATCGATGGTTAGAAGCAAACCACCCATTTCGATTTGCACTAACATGGTGGGTTGATATGCTAAGTTGCTTTGCATTGGATCTAGAGTTTCTATTTTTCTGTGGGGTTTGTAGGTACTGTGGTGACCTTTGTTGGACCACTTGGTCCGCACTTGATTCCAAAGTATATTCTTGTAGGTGATGGGGCGATAATGAGTGGTCAAATTAAGATCTAGCATGTTGTGACTCTTTCAATTGATGTGTTTGTGTTGGAACTGCATTCATATTGGGGACTCAAAAAATTGCTTATGACTTCTTATTGTTTCTCAAACTATTTTATAACATATTTGATGCAATTTTGATGCTCCACTAGGGGTGCATCTCCTCCACTATTTTAAGTTCCAAACGTTCAAGTTAAAATATCAAAGTAGGTGTTTGGACTAAATGTGTTTCTATAGGAGATTAAGTTTGATCAAGAAGTTCTACTTCACCCCGCATGGTATAACATGCATTATGTACTAGGATTGTATAACTTATGTTACTACAACAAAAATGGTTTTTGCCGACTCTATATTGCCGACGCTAGATAAAAGCGTCAGCGATTTTTTTTCTTGCCACAATAACCGCTGACGCTTCTAAGAAGTGTCGGTAAAAAACGTTCTGGCCGACGCTTTTTTTTAGCGTCGGCGTATAGGGTCCATTACCGACGCTTATAAATGTCGGAATATTTATTTCCGACGCTTATAAGCGTCGACATAATGGAGAAATACGACGACGCTTATAAGCGTCGTCGGACTTCATCCCTCCCACAACAAAACCCGATCGACTTCTCCCTCCGCAGCCCTAAATCCCTAGCTAGCTCACGTCGACCGACTCCCTCCCTCTCAACCCTTTTTTACCGATCTCAGCCATTCCCCTCCGCCGAGCGACCCTAAATCGCGTTCCTCCGCCGCATCTCCTTTCCCTCCTCCCCCTCTCCGTTGGCCTCCTCTCCGTGGACATCTTCCTCCTCCTCCACCGCAGAGCACTCACACGGCGTTTGAAGTTTGGAGCCGGCAAGGACAGGGACAAGGCCAGGTTTGGGATCTTCTTCTCTTGCTTCGATCTTTAAATTCTAGATGTTTTGGATTTTCTTTCTTTTTATAATCAGATTATTTAGGAATTTTGTTCTAGTTTCTCTTGTTTCATGAATTTATAATCTGATCATTAATTCATTATCCGTTATAGAGGAGTTTGTAAGATTCTACTCTCCTGGAAAGGGGCCGATCCTCGCTCCCGTACGAGTCTTTGCAGGTCTTGAGCATCGATCCTCACTGCTGAAGGAATCCTTGGCCAATCTCGCCCTCCTGTCACTCATCCTTACTGCTCAACACCCATTCGACAGAACGACTCAACCACACACGGAAATTAAAGTAGCACCCCCTCACACTACGTGAGAAACTGCGAATTTTAAAAAGCATGTTCGTTACATTGAATAGGTTTTTATTACTATTGAGTTGCTCTGCTGTTGAATTTTCCTACTCCTTGGTCTACTTTAAACTTCATTAATCGGGCAACTGCTGCATCCTGTTATCTAATTTTGCAAACCCATCAGCGATTTTTTTTATTTAGGGGGTACAAAATAACTAATGCAAGGAAGTTTGTCATGTTTCTAATTATGCAATGCTCCAGATTTAGGCCATACCTGCCTGGTATATCTCGTCAACAAGACTCTCTTAATCTGGGCACAAAAATTATGGAAAACTTTATAATTATCAAATTAATAAATATCTACCCCCTGTGTGCATGCACTGCTCTTTCGCCTGATTGTTCAAATGTATTTCTGAATAACACTATTCAAATGTGACCTAACATTGAATCAAAAACCCCTGGACACTCTAAATTCCAGGCATAGCTCTAGTTCACATCCTAATCTGGTTGCGACCATGCAGTACCAGGACAGATTTGTTATGGATGCAGGTATGAATGACAATCTGACATGTCATAATGTCCTTCCAAAAAACAAAGGACAACCTGCCATGTCATAATATGAATAAGGTTAGGTTATGCCTGGGCACTAAAGAAGAAATGCTGTGTCTGCATGGACATCCAAGTGAGGACTTTGGCAAAGCTTATATATATACATATGGTCCCAACCTGACATGTCATGTGACTTGCTGGCACCTAACAGGAGCTTCACATAAACACCAATTAAGTACACATTGACACACCCCAGCATGCATGGTCCACGACAGCAACATGTACGCCGAACATGCTTCAAGTTGCAGACATCCTTTTCAACACATTGAGGGTTTCAGAACATTTTCTGTAATTTCCACTCCCATTATATGCCACTGTGCCACTCCCATTATATATAATGTGATGCAAGAATATTTGTCACCCTTTTGGAGGAATCTATGGCAGGTGCCAGATGGCCACTGTGCCATTCTTGCATTTGTTAAATGCTTGATCATGTAACTTTTAGTAATATCTGTTTAGGTGATAATGGACAGTGATCCAAGTCAATCTCTTCTACTTTTGTTCTTTATATATTTTATTCTAGGTTCTTGGGTCCAACTACGGATTGTGACATTGCCACCATATCTTTTTCAGATAATTTGCAGTTCTAGCAGTATTTTAATAGAATGGACAAAGTTGGATGAATAAGCCGAGATCTAGTGACGAATATTTGAATGGAGTTCAGGATTTCATTAAATTTGCTTTTGAGAAATCTAATATGAATGGGAAGATTTTATGTCCATGTCGAAAATGTGTAAATGCTTCTTCTCTCGCTCCAGAAATTGTTGAAGAACATTTGGTGTGGAATGGTTTTACGAGAGGTTATACTGAATGGATATTTCATCTAGAGTTCATATTGTCATCTTCATGTAACCAACCCTCGTATATAGAAGACACTCTAGTTTTGGATCCAGTAACACAGAAAGAAGTTCTGTAGGAGAAGATGATATAAGAAGCTTACTCAGAGATGCTCTTGGACATAGTATTAGAAATTTAACAAATTTTAGTGGAGGATAAGAAATAACTGGAATAGGTGATGAGCGTACAACAAGTGATTTTATGCATGTTGAGGAACATATACACTCTGATGATGACACAGCTCGGTATCATAACTTATTGAAAGCTTGTGATGAAGAACTATATCCGGGTTGTAAGAATTTTTACGAAGATTTCTTTTCTTGTGCATTTATTCCATCTGAAGTATTTGAATGGGTAGTCTAGCAAGTCTTTTACTATGCTTCTCTAATTATTAAATGATGCATTTCCGGAAGGCATTACTTTGCCATCATCTTCTAATGAAGCCAAAAAACTAGTAAAAGAATTAGATCTTGGATACGAGAAGATACACAATTGTCCGAATGACTGTATTTTATTCCGTGATGGAAATATTAATGAAGAGTCATGCCGAATATGTAGATCTTCACGATGGAAAAAAGCTAAAGACGAGCATGATTTGTTGAATGAAGTGGATGTCGCACAGACTAAGAAAAAACCGACTAAAGTGTTGAGATATTTTTCTCTCATACCTAGATTGAAAAGGATGTATGCATCATCGAAGACGGCTTCCTCGATGAGATGCATGACGAAGGCCGTACAAAAGATGGAATGTTATGACACCCAGCGGATAGTTTAGCATTGAAAGCATTTGATGATAGGCATCACGAATTTGCTTCTGATGTTCGCAGTGTTAGACTGGGTTTGGCTACTGATGGGTTTAATCCATTTCGAACTATGAGTTCTGCATACAACACTTGGCCGGTTATTTTGGTTCCATATAATTTGCCACCTGTTAGAACCCGACCATGCCGCAGAAAATTAAAAAAAAAAATTCAGATGGCAGCGGAAGAGGCATGCGCGAGATCAACCGTTCATCACATGAACGTTGTTCAAAAATATTCGTAGTTAGGTAAGGATTAAAAAACTTTTTAAAAACTTTAGAAGATCAGATCTTCACCTTGTGCGGGTAGATGATCACCGCAAACTGAAGTTCGTGGTTTTAGGATGAAGGTTCGTTTGAAGCCGTTCACGTGTCCGGCCTCTACGGGTATCCACACGAAGTAGAGGACCGATCAAGATTTTCTTGTCTCCCCGGGATGCTAGCTCCCTTGCAGAGACTTCTTTTAATGGCTGATGTCCTCCCTTTGAATCAACCCTTGATTGTGCTTGGAGGAAGAAGAAGAAGGATGAAGATCAAAGAAGGATCAAAGCCCCTGCAGCCTTCATTCTTTTCCCAGCGTTGGAAGGAGGAAAGTTGGAGAAGGAGGCCACCAACACCTTGGACCTTTGCTCTTCTTGCTTGCGGCTGACCAAGAGGAGGAAGAGGGAAGTCCATGGCTGGAAGAAGAGGGATTCACATGCTCTAGGGCGCCGGCCCTTGCTCCCCTTTTAAAGCCATCTAGGGCTCCTACAATTTAGGAGCCCTAGACTAACTTCCTAAAAGGGGGCCCCCTCTCTTCATGCCACACCAAGAAAAGGAGAGGGGCTCATGCCCCTCTTATTTGGTTAACCTAATCCTCCTCCAAGGAGGATTAGGTGTTCCTCTCATGGTTTAGTCCTAATCTAATTAGGCTTGAATCAATTTGGTTCAATCAATGCTAGTCCTAATCCAATTAGGACTTGAATGAACAATGACTCAATTGAACCCTTCAATCCTAATCCAATTAGGAGTCATATTGATCCACTAGATTAATGATTAATTAGGACTTAAGAAACCCTAATCCAATTAGGACTTATTTAATTTTGGTCCTAATCCAATTAGAACTCTAATTTGAATTCGAAGTCCTAATCCAATTAGGACTTCTAGGAATCCTATTCTAAGTAGAAATCCAAATTAAATTCAAAATCCTAATCTAATTAGGATTATAGGAATCCAACTCTAAGTAGGACTCCCAGTCCTAGTCCAAGTAGGATTCCTAGTCCTAATCCAATTAGGACTCTAGGAATCCTTCTTCAAGTAGGATTCGTATTTTAAGTCCAACTAATCAATCCCCTGTGTTCCTTCTTCAACTGATTATCAATCGAATTGATTACTCGTGATTCATAATCACATTTCAACCATCGGATCGGTCAATACTTCTAGTGTGTATGACCCCATAGGTTCTATTCTGACTGGTAGTGAGATATATTGCGATCTCTATCACAATATCATTGAAAACTTCTTTCAATGGGTTGGAACGATTCCAACTCAACTCATTAGGGTTTATCGATCATCGAGATATTCCATGTGAGTCTCACCATCCACCAGTGACACCTAGCAGCATGTAGTGGCTACACAGCAGAATAGAATGATGAATCTCTAGGTGCAGTTATTATGTGATACAGTCCTACTATCGTGGATCCCTACAGGACGGAGGTCATGGACAACTCGTCAAACCCCATCGTCTGTCATATGTAAAGATTTATTCGACTTAAATTCGAGAGTGGAAAACTCTTTCTCCACTGTGCATACTGCCCCGGCCGAGGTCTTACGAACTCAGTCTTATAAATCACATAGAATCTCTCCTTATCTATCAAGGTCGATAGATTCTTTATAGGTGCATATCCTACTCCTACAGTGAACCTACTGCAGCCAATCTACACTGCATGGACCCATATGGCTAGAGACCATGCATGTGTGCAGTCAAACTACAATAACCTTACTGTGAGTGGCCGAAGCACCGCAGGTCAAAGGACTAGTCACATTACTACAACATCTAGCAAGTCATTGACGAGTGGATAGACATCCAAGTGACTTCTTGTCTTGGTCACGCTCAGTACCCTTGTTCTCTAACAAGCACCTGCACTATTACTTCAGTGTCTCCACACCGTGGACTCGAGTCTCGTCCATCCATAGGGAAAGTAATGTGTGCACTGATCTCATCGGATCGATCACCGTCCTCGTGATGATCCATCAATCAGAAGCTTTTTAGAAATTAATCACTAATGATACATGGCTCAAATTCTCAACTCTTGAGAATATGCATCATCATCTTATTAATTCCTTGGACGATTCATAGACACAATAACAAAATGAATGAAAAAGATGCCTTTCATTTATTCAATAATAATAAAGTCAAGTACAAATTATGTCCCAGAATTAATAATGTGTCAGCCAGAATCGGCTTCTAGGGCATACATCTAACAATCTCCACTTGCACTAAAGCCAATCAGTCATATATCTTAGTCCCATCTTCTCAAGGTGGGCTTCAGTCTTTTGTTGACTTAGCTGCTTAGTGAATGGGTCTGCCACGTTGTCCGCGGAATCTACTCTCTGCACCTCGACATACTTCTTCTCAACATAGTCGCGTATGAGGTGGAAGCGCCGCTCTATATGCTTGGACTTCTGATGAGACCTTGGCTCCTTAGCAAGAGCTATGGCGCCATTATTATTGCAGTAGAGTGTTATGGCATCTGATGACATTACATCAATTCCACAATGATTTCTTGAACCAGAAGCCTTCCTTAGCAGCTTCAGATGCGGCGATGTATTCAGCTTCCATAGTAGAGTCAGCAATGATCGGTTGTTTAGAACTCTTTCAATTCACCGTACCACCATTGTACAAGAACACATATCCAGATGTTGACTTTCTATCATCGACGTCAGTCATGAAGTCTGAATCTGTGTACCCTTCTACCTTTAACTCTGATGATCCTCCAAAGACCAAGAATAAATCTTTAGTTTTTTTCAAGTACTTAAGAATATTCTTCACAGCTGTTCAGTGTTCTTCACTGGATTCGACTGATATCTGCTTGTGATACTCACAACAAGGGCTATTCAGGTCGTGTACATAGATGCTTGCTTTAGTCCATAGATGGACCTTTGCAGCTTGCAGACCTTGTAATCTCCATCACTGGAAGTGAACCCAAAGGCTGTTCCATATAGATATCTTCATCAAGATATCCATTCAGGAAAGCAGTTTTTACATCCATCTGCCAGATTTCATAATCATGGAAATGCTGCAATGGCAAGCAATGTTCGGATGGATTTCAGCTAGTCTATAGGTGAAAGGTCTTCTGATAGTCAATGCCTTCGCGTTGACTATACCCTTTCCGCCACTAGCCTTGCTTTATAGGTCTCTACCTTTCCATCTGAACTATCTTCCTTTTGTAGATCCATTTGCATCCAATAGGTACAAAACTTTTGGTGGATCTACTACGGTCCAAACTTGGTTAGAATGCATGGAGTCTAACTCTGATTTCATAGCTTCCAACCATTTTTCGGAATCGATATCGATATCGCCTCGTTGTAGGTTTTGGGATCCTGTATATGATCCCTATCTCCCACTAGGAACATTTCCTCGGTATCCTCTTCTAGTATACCTAGTATCTATCGGAAGGATGGGAGACCCTACTAGATCTGCGAGGTGGTTGAGGAACATCGTGTACTGGCTCTGTATGAATGGGTTCGATAGGATCCGTGACTCGTTGTTTTTCAAAGACTTTCTCTTCAAGCTCATTTTTCTCCCACTACCTCTATCAAGGATAAACTGGTTTTCCAAGAAGATGGCATGACGGCTCACAAACACATTGTGATCTTCTGAGACGTAAAAATTGTATCCTAATGACTCTTTAGGATATCCTATAAAAGAGCACTTATGGTCCTAGCCTCTAGTTTGTCCGCCTGTAGTCTTTTGACGTGGGCCGGACATCCCAAATCTTGAGATGATTAAGACCTGGTTTCTTACCATGCCATATCTCATACGGTGTGGTAGGAACGGATTTAGAGGGAACTCTATTCAGTAGATATACTGCGGTAAGTAAGGCATCTCCCCAAAGAAACATTGGTAGATCAGTGAAGCTCATCATGGACCGGACCATTTCCAATAGAGTCCGATTTCTCCTCTCTGACACCCGTTGAGTTGAGTTATCCGGAGGGTCCATTGTGAGACTATGCCATTGTCTTTGAGATAGTTCCGGAATTCTCCACTAAGGTATTCTCCTCGATCTGATCGAAGAGCCTTAAGAGGTTTCCAGTTTGTTTTTCTACTTCATTTCTGAACTCTTTGAACTTTTCAAAAGATTCAGATTTGTGTGTCATAAGATACACATACCCATACCGTGAATAATCATCGGTAAGGTAATGAAGTACGAATAACGTCCCCTGGCTTGCACATCAAATGGGCCACACCATCTGTGTGTATCAGGGTAAGTATTTCAGTGGTCCTCTCCCATGTCCTACAAAGGATAATCTAGCCATTTTTTTTGAAGGCAGGACTCGCAAACTGGATATGACTCGAAAATCAATGAGCCGATAAGCCATCTTTCTCCATTTTGTTCATTCTATCTTCTCCAATATGGCCAAGCCTGAGGTGCCACAAATATTTTTGGTTTATCTCATCCCTGGATCTCTTGGATCCTTTGGCACTCACTTCTTACTCAGACACATTTACAGATATATCCATATGCAAATGATAGAGACTGTCAATCATAAAATCATGTGCGACTATTTTATTTCTGAAATAAATAGAACAGCAGTCTTTGTCAAATGTAAAAATATGACCTTCCTGTGCTAGACATGAAACAGAAATTAAATTTCTGCTAGCAGCAGGTACATAATAGCAGTCTCTAAGTAATAAAGTAAAACCAGACGGTAGTCGTAGATGGTAGGTGCCCACAGCCACAGCAGCAATTTTGCCCCGTTGCCAACCCGAAGGTTATCGCACCTTCCGCCAGCCTTCTACTTTTCTTTAGACCCTGCATGGTAGTACACAAATGAGCACTAGAACCAGAATCTATAATCCAACTAGAAGTAGAAGAAACCGTTAGATTAGTTTCAATTATGAGCAAGTCTATACCTTCTGAAGGTGTGTCACCTTTCTTGTTCTTCAGGCTCTCGAGGTATGAAGGACAGTTCCTCTTCTAGTGGTCGTCGACATTGCAGTGGAAATATTTCCTTTGTCATTAGCCTTTTTCTTTTGAGCTTCCTTCTTTGGCTTCTTGTCTTTCTTCTGCTTCTTAGCAGGCTTCTTTTTCTTCCAAGTAGACTTTCTCTTGGAACCAGAAGTCAACTCAGCAGCAAGAACATTGCCCCTTGAACCTTTCAAGGCTCCCTCAGCAGTTACCAACATATTTATCAGTTCAGTCTTAGTGCATTCAATCTTATTCATATGGTAGTTTACTATAAACTGACCAAATGAATTAGGAAGGATTGAAGGATCAGATCTACTTGCAATTCCTTGTGCATGTTCATACCGAGCTTCTCAAGCTCCTCTAGGTCCTTGATCATAGTCAGACCGTGATCATGGACGGACTGCCCCTCGCGCATCTTTGCTTTGAAGAGCCTCTTGACACTTCAAAACGAGCTGTGCGACTCTGCTCACCATACAACTCTTGCAGGTGTACCAGTATGTCTCTAGCAGTCTTCATATTTTCATGCTGGCATTGTAGTTCATTGGACATGGATGCCTGATATAGCACTTGACCCTAATGTCATCGTCTGTCCACTTCTCATGCGTCGCATGCTGATCAGCGGTCGGATGTGCTGGTAATGCGGGGATATCATTATCGAGCACATAGCCTATTTTCTCGCAACTCAGAACAATTTTGAGATTTCTAAGCTAGTCTCTGTAATTGGTACCGATCAATTGGTTGGTCTCAAGAATACGGGTCAAAGGATTTGAGGCTGACATTATGATCTGCAGAGAGTAAAGATTCTAGTTAGACTTTTGTACTTGATCTTAATCCGTTCTAGGTCTTTTAGAAAAAATGTATCTCCCACTATTTTCTCGAATTCCTCACACTCCCCTGATAGGAAAACGAAAATCCTACACAACTAGGGTTTCTAGTGGATACTGGCGGTCCCACCGATTTACATGCCACTCACCTAACAGTTATTGCTGACACATAAATTGATGAATGTACAACTCTTGTACAATACTTCTCAAGCATGTTGCAGTGCTACTTGGTCTCTAAGCCATGAAGATCTCACCTAACAGTTATTGGTCCCATTTCTTAGTTAAGTCAGACCCACCGTATAACCGTAGGAATAAAGTCGTCATTGAGTCCTCACCTAACAGTTATTGGTGCCCATATCCCTATCTTTCCCTACCATCTTATGTCTATAGAGAGGTCCAGCCCTCCGACGCAACTTGCCCACTGTGTCCAGCCGAGACAATCAACATCAGAAAGACCTTAGCAGCTCTACTGCAGTGGAAGACCTATTGACTTAATATTGGTTAATCAGGTCTTAGTGTTTGCAACTTGAGCTCTTCATAAGAGGTAATCGAACAATTGGCTAGGTAAGCAGGTAGGAGGCTCCCCTTACTCAGAGAGTAAGGTTCTAATTAAGTAACCACCTTTCATGCTTTTCTAGACCAATTAGATCAATTAATCTAATATGACTTGCTCATATTGGTTCACTCTCGACTTGATTGAGGAGGTTTTAGTTTAGTCTCATTCGGTTTGCTACATCATATGTAAACCTATCTACCCGACTCTCATTCACATCACATGCAAACGGCACATTGCAGCAGTTATAATCGCAGCATTAAGTAAAGCTAAACTTTAAATAGGTGATGATCATGGATTTTAATTAGGTCATATTACAAGCACATGCACGTCAATCGATCAAATGATCTTCACTCTTGAATTAGTTCCAAGCCTCCTTGACTCGATCCTTGATCAACTCTTGATCCAATCGCCATCAACCGCTCAGATCGCCGTCATCTTATGTATTGTCTTCGACTTGATCGTTGACATACATCACATCATAGAAATACAACTGATATATGTAAAATAAAATATATATATTACATAACTTTTAGGAGGCATGCAGGCCCCTCAAAACATCAAATAAGATGCATGCAAGCATCTGAAAAATTACATGACATTACAGATCACATCGCAGGTCATTACATTTGATACCCAAAGGGTTTGAATCCTATGATCATCACCGCATGCAACAATTATACTTTTCAGATCTGAAACTTAATTGATTATGTTATGACATAGGTTGCTGATTATGCTAATCATGATTCTAAACTTTGTAATCTCATTAACAATGCAATAGAATCATCATTTTATCACATAAAAATCAGCATGCAAAAATCAGCACCCTTAAAAAATCTGCATGCACAAAATTTTCAGCATGCTAACCTTTAGATAATTAATCCTTCCTTAATCTACGATGCCTTTAGATAATTAATCCCTTCCTTAATCTACGATGCTTAGGCTCTGATACCACATGTTAGAACCCACCCATGCCGCAGAAAATAAAAAAAAAAAAATTCAGATGGCAGCGGAAGAGGCATGCACGGGATCAACCGTTCATCACATGAATGTTGTTCAAAAATCGTTCGTAGTTAGGTAAAGATTAAAAAATTTTTTAAAAACTTTAGAAGATCAGATCTTCACCTTGTGCGGGTAGATGATCACCGCAAACTGGAGTTCGTGGTTTTAGGATGAAGGTTCGTTTGAAGCCGTTCACGTGTCCGGCCTCTACGGGTATCCACACGAAGTAGAGAACCGATCAAAATTTTCTTGTCTCTCCGGGGTGCTAGCTCCCTTGCAGAGACTTCTTTTAATGGCTGATGTCCTCCCTTTGAATCGACCTTTGATTGTGCTTGGAGAAAGAAGAAGAAGATGAAGATCAAAGAAGGATCAAAGCCCCTGCAGCTTCTTTCTTTTCCTGCGTTGGAAGGAGGAAAGAGGAGAAGGAGCCACCAACACTTGAACCTTTTCCTCTCCTTGCTTGCGGCTGAA